>NW_014012161.1:0-13893 GCF_000611645.1 Monoraphidium neglectum
GTGTCTGACCGCTCCCTGGTGTGGAACACTGACCTCATGGAAACACTCGAGCTCGACAACCTGCTCACCAATGCGGGTGGGTGCGCGGGGCCAGCCCGGCCGCGACATCTGCGCACCTGGCTGGGCTCTGCGCGCCGCGCCGCGCCGCGCCGCGCCGCGCCACGCCGCCCCTCCCTGCCCGCGTCGCTCGGCGCCGGGCCCTCTGGGCGGCGCCGCGCCCCTGCCCCCCGCAGTGCTTTGCCCTTGTGATGCTCCAGGCCTCCGGCGGCGCCGAGCGGTCCCCCGTGATCTCATGACCACCCCTGCCAGGCCTCCACCCCCGACCTCGCGCATCAAGTCACATGTTTGCTGCCTCTTTCTTTCCCTGCCACAAATCACTCAAACTTCTCCCACCCCCTGTGCACATCGCTCCCCCCCTCCCCTCTGCTCCGCCGCAGCCATCACGATGCACAGCGCAGAGCAGCGCAAGGAGAGCCGCGGCGCCCACGCGCGCGAGGACTTCACTCAGCGCGACGACAAGGAGTGGATGAAGCACACCCTGGGCTACTTCGACTCACACACGGCCAGCAAGGACAAGGTGGGAGGGTGTTTGGGCAGGACCAGGTTGCAGGCTGCTGCAGTTGCTCCGTCTCACCTGTGTCTGTGTTTCTCATCTCATCACGTGTGTTTGTGTGTGTGTGTGTGTGTGTGTGTGTGTGTGTGTGTGTAGGTTCTGTTGTCCATCGCACGCGTATAAGTCTTTCTATGTGCGGGCGTGGGCAAGCATGCCGCCTGCTTGCGTGCGTGCGCAGCGCACCCCTGCCGTGGCTGCCAGTACTGACACCGCACCAACGACACATCCTCTGGTTTGCACGCGCGTTCGCTCATGCGCGCAGGTGCGCATCGACTACCGGCCGGTTCACATGCAGCCCCTGGACTCAGAGATGGAGCACGTGCCCCCAAAGGCCCGCGTCTACTGATCTGAGGGATCTGCGGGATCTGCACCAGATCGTAGTGCGCCGTTCCAATGTGCCAGAACATTAGGGCCGGACTGCCCTCGCCTTTGGTGCCCTGTCTGGGGTTTCGATTGGTATTTTGTTAACGCTGGCGGCCGGCTGCGCGGCTGGCAGATGGGGCGGCTCACTGGAGCCGCCCGCCGTCTATGCTGCCAGGCTCCGCCCCGCCATGTGGCTTGTCATGGGGTTGGCGAATGACGGCACGCGCGCCTGCTGGTGCAGTGCTGCCTGCTGGCGCCCTCCTCGGGTCTCAAGTGTTGAACGGCATTGGTTGGCGGGGCCTTGCATCCTTGATGGGCCGCACAGGCGGCCAGCTGTGCAGCGGATCCCACCGTGTCGCTGGCGGCTCACGTGTGAGTGCACATCCAGGAGGGGCTGCTCTGCCGCTTCCATGCAGGAGCCGCCCGCCCGGTCTCAGAGCCGCCTGTCCAGCAGGTGTGCCGTTTGAGCGCCCCGGGTGTTTGCTCGTCTTTCGGTGGTTCGCCAGCACTTCTTTTTTCTAGTAACGCTGCACAAATCAGCTGGAGTATGTCAACCCATGCAGGATCTATCCACCCTGTCCAGCAATGCTAGCCAGGCTCATCAGACTTGTTTACTGAGCCTGGGGCAGCCATGGACGACCAGCGTCGCGCGTGTTAGCCGGGGCAGGGGTCACAAGAAGGGCTAGCACGCCTCAAAATGTTTTCAGTCAAGCAAGAGTGGTCACGACAGGCCCCACTGGAGGGCAAGGCAGGTCCAAGCTCAGAGGACCACCATGCCCCGCATGGCGCCTCCGCTTGAACAGGAAGCAATCCCAAAAGGAATATCTGCCCCGCGCAGGCCTGGGTCACGCAGGCCCGCCGGCCTCAGCTGGCGTCAGCAGCAGCAGCTGCTGCGCGCGCTCCACGCCGTAGCGCTGCAGCAGCTCCTCAGCCGTCACGATGACGCCCTGCCAGCCGGCACGCCGCGCCCTGTGGGGGGGGGGGTGCAAGGCGGCGCGGTTCGCAGCAGCGGTGGTGTGCTGATTGGGGCGGGCAGGGCTGGGGAGCCTGCTGCAGTGGGGCGGACAGTCCAGAGCTCGTCCGCCGACGCAGCTGCCAGGCAATGTGTGGGGGTCAAGGGCCTGAGAGCGCCGGTGTCCTGGATGACGCAGACGAGGAAGAGGGTGCGCGTGCCAGCCGCAAGATCATCTGCCGACGCAGCTGCACACCGCATCGGCACTGTCAAACCCCAGGCGAGCGGCGGGCCCTTTCGCCCGCGCTGCGGTGCCCCTCCGCGCCCCTCCCGCCACCTTGCGAGCGTATCCTCGGTCTCTTCAAACGTGGAGTGGTGCAGCGTGATGCCGCGTCCCTCGTACTCCTCCTTGTCCTTCAGGCTGGGCGGTGACGTCATCACCACGCGGCTGCCCGGGGCGCTCAGCCCCGCGAGGGCCTGAGAGCGCGGCGGTGGCGAGGGGCGCCGGCGTGAGCTGCCTCCCCACAAGAAACTGGGACCGTGCCGCAAAGGATTAGGCAACAGCGCGCCGCATGCCCTTTGGACGCGTCAGCCCTCGAACCCTGCTTGAGACAGGATACGTTAAACACAACCATCCACTCATCCACACCATGCCCGTCCTGCTGCGGTGAATTGAGCTGCATCACGCCATTATGAGGGCCCCAGAACGCGCCCCCGCCGCACGTGCAGCAGCTGCAGGCCGTCCTCCGTGGTGAAGTAGCCTATCAGCCCCTCCAGCACCCACACCGTCGGCACGGCGGCGTCGTGGCCCGCCTGCGCCAGCCCGCTGGCCAGGGCTGCAGGGGAGGTGTGCGTACGCGGTAAGGTGCGTGGACAACAGGGCGGGCTACAAAGGCGCGGGCGATACGAGATATAGAAAATCACATGAACATGCCCCCCTGCAGGGCCGACCCCGCCGCGCTGGTGGCGACAGGCCCCAACGCGAAGCAGCACATCCTGCCGCCTGTCAGATCCAGATTTCAGGGCAGCAAGACAGCCTGCCGCGGCGCCGGCCAGCGGGGGTCCACCCATTCTTTGACCTGAACACTGCATGAATTGCTGCAATTCAAAGGCAGAGAGCAGCCCCGAACCCGGCCCACCTGACACATTTGTCAAGTCACACGCCACCTCGCGCCTCTCGCAGGCCGTGACTGCAAAGCCCTCCAGGGCGTGCGCCTTGAGGGCCAGAATGGGGGCTGTGTCGACCTCCCAAACCGCCGCGCGGCCGCCGGGCGGCCGCGGCCACGGCAGGCGCCATGCGCGCGCGTCGAGGCCGGCGCCTGGAAATTGGCGCGGTGGCGGGGTGGTGGGCTAAGAGCACATGGGCTCGTTTCGGGCGACCCGAATGACAGGATGAGCGCCGTCTGGTGCAGCCAGGTTCAGTGCCCATTGGCGGCCGGTCAAGATGTGGGGGCGGCCTGCCCAAGTCGACATGACTCGCCGCCTTGCCCCGATACTCTGGCCCAACAGGTTGGTGCGCACATTCTCGCTGCTCATGAGCTCGATCACAGGCACACCCGCCCGTGCGACTTCCGTAGTGTTGCTCCTCACCCAAGATGACGACTTGCAGGCTGCTGCCCTCGGCGGCCACCGCGACCAGCCCCCGCGCCGCCTCGAGCACGCGCGCGTCTATCTCGGCCGTGCGCACCCCCATCCACTGCACGCGCAGCCCGACGCCGGCGCCGGGCTCCCTGTCCTCCAGCTTTGCTGCTGCGGCGCGCGGAACGCAGCGCGCGGCGGCTGCTGCTGAGAATGGGTCAGTGAACAGCGGCGCGCCGGTGGCGGGGTGGCGCGCCTCGTCGGCGGCCTTGGCTCTCCAGAAGGATACCTGCACGTTTGTGCGCGTGCGTATTGGATTCGGAGGGGACACGGGCATTGAGGCAGCAGCTGCGACGCGCCATACACGCTTCAAGCCAAGCAGCAGGGCAGCGGCGCAGGGCGGGAACTGCGTTGCAGTGGCACAGCAATGGGCGGCGGCCTTTTCGTGAATTTGTTTCTTGCGCTCGCCTGCAGGGCGGTGCGCTCCACGTTTGTGAGGGCCTCCCAGCGCTGCTGTATCGCCGCATCGTCGTCTTTGGGCACGGATGGCCTCGTGCTGTCCAGCGCCGCCATGCCTGTTTGCTCGGCACTGCTGCACAAGCGCACTGGTCCTGCACCCCAAGTCCTGTCAGCTGCTCCTGAGGCCGCTTTCAAGGCCCAACCACTCGGTTTAGGGAGGGTGGTTTGACACTGATCAGTCACCGAGAGTAACTTCGTAAGAGATGGTGCAAATGCGTGACCCTTGATACAGTGCATGTCATGTACCTGTGTTTTGTGTCATTTGAAAAAAATTCCAGGGATCTGATCGCGGAACTGTGTGTCACTCATGTAGGGCTCCTCAATCTGCATGTCTTCGGCCCTTCTCACGTATCAAGAAAAAGAGAAAGAGACTTGACCATACTACAAAGCGATCATTAGGCTGTGACGCGCAAGTAGCATTGAGCCGAAAGGCGCAGCAGCAGGGCGCAAAGCAGCGCACATGCGCAGGCGACCTGGCATCGCGGGGCTGCAGCGCGATGTGAAGGCGCGGGTGCGTTTCTGCAGAGCGTTATGTGGCATGCGCAATTTGTGAGCTGCAACCTGCTGCTCTAAACCCTGCCCAGTGGCAGTGCGCGCAGCCCGAAATCCGCAGCGGAGCTCAGCTGCGGATGGCGGCAAAAGCTTGCGCACTCAAGCTCCAACCTCAACACACCACGCGGCGCCTGTGCCACCCCATACCATGCGCTGGCAGGAACAGTATCGCGCGGCGGGTGAGGAGGTGCGGCGCGCGACCGCGGCGCAGATGCAGGAGCAGATGGCGCTGTTCCGGTCAAAGCTGGAGGAATTTGCGTTCAAACACAAGGCCGAGATCAGACAGGACCCGGTGTTCAGGGCGCAGTTCCACGCCATGTGCGCTAACATCGGCGTGGACCCCCTCGCCTCAAACAAGGTACCTGGTTGGGCGCGCGAACTTGTGGCTGTCGGTTGTGTGTGCGTGAGGTGGTGAGTATGCGGGTTGGTGCACACTCTGGCAAGGGTATGGTACTGCCAGCTGACACGGCGAAGGCCAAAGCAGGCACACAAACTCCAGCATGGCTACCACAAACCAAATGCAGCACTCCCCCTGCCTTTCAGGAACCATCTCACCACCCTTGACTCCCGCCGCTGTGCCGCGTCTGCCGTCCCATCCGAAATTCCCAGGGCATGTGGGCCGAGCTCCTGGGGTTTGGTGATTACTACTATGAGCTCGGGGTTCAAATACTGGAGGCCTGCTGGGCCAGCAGGCCCCTCAACGGCGGCCTCATGGAGCTGGGGGCCCTGCGGTGCGCTGCTGTGCCTGTGTTGTGTGCGCGCGTGCGTGCGTGCGTGTGTGTGTGTGTGTGTGTGTGTGCGCGCGCGCGCGTGTCCGTGCGTGCGCGCGCGTTGGCGTTCGTATGGGAATGGGCGTGCATGTGCTTGTGCATGTGCACCTGCATGCACGAGGGATGTCCATGCATGTGAGTTCGCGTGCGTGCTTGCTGGAGTGCGTGGTCGCGTGCATGCGGGCGCATGCCCAGGTTCCTTGTATCGCTGCGGGTGGTGGATGGGGCAGCATGGCATGCGGGGATAGCTGCAGGGCGGCGCGCGGCTTCTCAGGTACTTGGACCTGCACCGTCAGACAGCGCTGTGTCAACAGATGCGGTTTTGTTCGAATCAGCTGGGGCGACCCAATGAAATACCGTAGACCTCAACAGTGCCAAGGGCTGCGAGCGCAAGATACCCGCCCTCTTGCCTGCACGCTCACCTTGCCCACAACCGGCGGACCAAACCAGGTCCGCCGTGCTGCGGCGCCGCGGGGCGCTGGCCGACCCGGTCAGCGATGACGACATCACGCGTGCTATCAAGAAGCTGCGGTGCCTGGGGGGCGGCCTCGACCTAGTGGCAATTGGGCGCGCCTCCTATGTGCGCAGCGTCCCTGGGGAGCTCAACTTGGACAAGAACAGGGCCCTGGAGATTGCACAGGTGGGCGGGATGGGCACGTGTGTGCATGCGTGTGAGCGAGTGTGCATGCATGTGTGGCTGTGCATACGCACACGTGCAGTTGCTCTATTGAACGGATGTGTTTGAATGTGTGCGTGCACGCCTGCATGTGACTGTGTGTCCACATGTATGTGCGCATGACTGTGTTTCTTGCATGCATGGGTATAAGCGTTTAATTACGTTTTATATCATGCATGTCTGAAAATTGTGCATGCGCGCGTGCATGCATTGATGTGTGCGCATGTGTGTGTGCACATGCATGTGTGTGTGTTTGTGTGTGTCTCTGCACATGCATGTGTGTGTGTGTGTCCATTTTTCTGTGCGCATGTGTGCATGTCTACATGTGTGTGCATGTATCAACTCCCGGGGCTGGGCATGCATGCTGTCACAAGCATGACTGCAGGGCACTCATGCATGCGTGTGCAGTGCAAGTGCGTGCTAGAGCGAACGCGCTAGCCCAGGCGCCTGCCACTTGCATCGCAGCGGCGAGCACACCGCGCCTGGCGCCCCTTCACGGTGGCAGTGAGAGGCTTCCCACAAAGCGAGCGCCACGGCAGAGCACAGCCCCCTCCCGTATTGGGCTCGCCCGCGCCGCCTGCAGGACAAAGGCTGCCTGTCCCTGCAGGACCTGTCGGCGCGCGCGGGCTGGGCGCGGCAGCGCGCGTTGGACATCCTCGAGGCACTCCTGAAGGAGGGGCTGGCGATGGTGGACGACGGCGCGCCCGGCGGCGAACGCCTGTATTGGTTCCCAGCCCTCAGCGGCGGCAGCAGCGGCGGCGGCGGGGCTCAAGGGTTGGTGGCTGTGGCTGCGGCGGCTGCGGCGACCGGGTGACGCAGCTGCGGTTGGTTCGCCAGTTGGTGTCCAGGGCGCCAGGCAGGCTTTCGCGGGTGCACTTGCGGCAGCAGTGCGGCACAGGCTTGATGTGCTGATGCAGGGTCATGCGCTTCGGATGTGCGCTTTGGGCAGGTTTTGGGCTACTGTGTCAAAACACACTATGAATCCCCAGTGCCCAGAGCGTCGCTAGTGCCGCCCCAGCTTGGCAACCACGCGTCACACCTGCCCAGCCCTGCCCGGCCGCCCCCTCAACGGACCAGTCAACCCGTATCCATGCATTGGGGTAGCATATGTGCAATGCCATGATCCAGAGCCTGTTTAGGGGGTCCGAAAGTGTGAGCTCACTGGTCGGTCTGCCATACTGCCCGGGTGCCGTGCGCCTTAGTCAGCAGTCGCGGACGGGCAATGGCAAGAAGCCATCGCCTGGTCACACCGAGCGCCCACCCAACGTCTTGCCTTGCCAAAGAGTTTGTGTTATGATATTTCTCAACCTCTGCCCAGCTCCCGTCTCTACAGCGCGAAACCGAGGAGCATTTTTACTCGCCCAAAGCTGTAGCCACCGGACGCGCCGGTCCCATCAGGAAGGCTTCGTACATATAATTGAGAGTTTTCTCGTCTTTTAACGCCCAATTCCAGGGCAGCCCGCGAGCTTGCTGAGCACACCCGGCGAAGGTAAACCTTGAAAATCGCTCGGGTGACTGGCTGCGCCTTGAACTTGGGCACATGATGACGCAATTATTCCCCGCAGGCACGCGCCTCTCTCGATCGTGGTCAACCTGCCCAGCCCGCGCTTGCAATCATCAGCTACCTGTCGGATGAGCGAGTGGGAGCAAGACACACCCTCAGGCAGTCAATGCATATACGATAGACCGGAGCAGACGCCGGAGGCACACGCGGGTGACAGCAGCCCGGAGGTCAGGCACTCGCCGCGCCGCAGCGGGACACCTACGGTGTCTGGCAGTGCCACGCCGACGAGCCGCAACCGCCACGGCTTCCGCGGCGTTCGGCAGCGTCCCTGGGGATCTTACGCCGCAGAGATACGCGACAGCGCCAGCGGCAAGCGCAGGCGAGTGGGAGGGTCACATGGGCAAGGGGGGAGCCGCAAGCGAGAGTGGCTATGCCGTGTGCATGATGGCCTGTTGGGAGGCGGCCCCGGTGACGCCGGGGTGACGTCTCCAGCCGCGTCCTCAAGTGCAGCCGCTGGGATCGCCTCAGGCCCGCTGGGATCGCCTGCAGGCCTGTTCCTGCACGCGTCCACTCCACACCCCGGCAGTCCGGCGCATGATGCCGACCCCCTCACCCACCCGCGCCATCCCCTGCCTCATCCCCCCCTCTGGCGCAGGTGGGTCGGCACCTTCGCGACCGCCGAAGAAGCAGCGCGCGCGTACGACGCTGCCGCCCTCGCGCTGCACGGCCCCGCCGCGCGCACCAACTTCCGCGATCCTCCAGAGGCGCTGGCACAGTGCCCGCAGCAGGCGCCCAGCGGCGGCGCGCCGGCGCCCGCGGCGCTGCAGGCGATGAGCATGGGAGGCACGGACATGCCAGTCGCAGGCGACGCCTCCTTTTCTAAGGCGCACGCTGCCGTGTTTGCCGTCGGCGCAAACGAGGAAGCAGCAGGGGCGGCGGCGCACATCGGCGCACGGGCTGGAGCGGCGGCCGCGGCGAGGGAGCTGCATGGGGTGCCCATCAGCGTGCCGCCGGTGCGCACCACGAGCATGGACAGGGCGCCCTTTGCTGCGCCCGCACCCTTGCGGAAGCTTCTCGCCGCAGCCGTCGACGCCGGCAGCCCCCAGGCTGGCGGCGACTCCCCTGCTCTAAGCAGCGCCGCCTGCTTCCACCTGCTCAACCGCGCGGGCGGCAGCGGCAGCTTGCTTTCAGGCGCCGCGGCGGCAGCGGCGGCCACGGCCGCGCTCGTGCGCAAGCGGCGCGCCGACGACGGGGTGTCCAGCGATGGGGCACCGCATGACGGCGGCTACGGATGCCATGACGGCGGCTTCCGCCACTACCCGCTGCTGGCCGGCGCGCAGCACCACTCGCACGCGTCTGGATCTCCAAGCGCCTTCCACGCGGGCGGCTTCTCGCCGGCCCGCGGCCGCGGCGCCTCGGACTCCCCGCTCAGCGTGGATGCGGAGGCGCACGCGGCGGCGCTGCGCGCAGCGAGCGGCGCGCGGCGCGGCTCTCGGCACGCGGCGGCGGCGCGCGGAGGGTCGGGTGTGCCCAGTGATTGGGGGCCCCGGTCGTCGCTCGAGGGCGAGGAGATGGACGTTGACGAGGGGGAGGACGAGGGTGGCGAGGGCGGCGGCGCGGAGGACATTGGTGCTGAGGAGGAGGAGGAGGGGCTGGCGCATGGCCCTGTGCTCCCAGGCGGCGCCAAGCACGCGGCGGGCGTGGGGGACGGCTGGGCGGCCCCTGCAGAGCAGGACGAGGCGGGCGCTGGCACTGGCGCAGCGGACGAGGACGCTCCCGCCGCCGCGGGCGCGGCGGAGGCGGCGCCGCCTGGCCTCAGCCCCAAGGACGTTGCGCAGGACCTGCTGCGGCGCGCGCTGCTGCTGCGTGATAATGTGGAGGAGGAGCACCGGGCATCAGCGGATGCAAAGGCACACGCGCAGGCCGTGCAGGCAGAGCAGGCGGCCGCGGCGGCGCAGGCGGCGCAGGAAGCGCAGGCGGCGCAGGTGGCGCAGGCGGCGCAGGCGGCGCAGGTGGCACAGGTGGCGCAGGCCGCGCCGGCTGCCCCACCTGCGCGGGCGCAGCCGGGCGGGGAGGCTCGGGTGTTTGAGGCGCTGCAGCGGCGCAACGCGGCGACGATCGCATCCCTCAAGCAGCTGGTCGCGGCGCTGGGGCCGCGCGCGGTGGAGGGGATGCTGCCCTCCCTGACGAAGCTGCCGACAGTGCAGCTGCTGCTCCGCAGCATCCAGCACGCAGCGCCACAGCTCGTCGCCGCCGTCGCGGCGGAGCAGCGCGCCGCGCAGCAGGCGCGGCTGGCGCAGCAGGCGCAGCAGGCGCAGCAGGCGCAGCAGGCGCAGCAGGCGGCGCGCGCGGCCGAGGCGCGGTGGGCGCTGCTGCAGCAGCTGCGGGCCGGGGTGCTCGCGCGGCGGCAGGAGCAGGCGGCCGCTGTGGCCGCAGAGGCTGCTGTGCGGGTGTCAGCGGCGCGCGCCGCCCAGGCACTTCGCCTGCAGCACGGCGCACACCAGGCCGGCCGCGCGCCGGCGCCGGCTGAGGGCGCCGACGCGGGCGAGCGCGCGGTTGTGGAGCTGCTGTCGCAAGTTGAAGCGGCGCGGGTGGCCGCCGCCGCCGCCGCCGCGTCCCCGATCCTGGCTGCGGCAGCTTCCCCGCAGGCCGGCTCCCCGGCGCTACCGCTGTGGAGGGCAGCGAGCGGCGCCAGCCGTGGAGCTTTGGCGCCCGCCGCCACGACAAGGGCAGAGACCGAGGCGGCTGCTGCAGGCGGTGCAGAGCCGGCGCCGGCGCCGGCGCCCATGCCTGGGCCCTCGCAGCTGCTACAGCTGCTGCTGGCGCAGCACAGGCTTCAGCAGAACCGCCACGTGCTGATGGCAGCCCTCCAGCACCAAGCCGCGTGCGCCCCCCCGCTCCCAAGCCCACGCGCGCCGCTCTCACACGCTGAGGCGCCGCCCGCCAAGCGCCAGAGGACGAATGGGCCCGGGGCGGCCGCCTTTGGGGGCGCGGAGGGCTTTGAGGCGGGCTGGGGCGGGGCCGTGGCGGAGGCTGCCGCGGCGCCGCCGGCGGGGGCGGCCAGCGGACACCTGGATGCCCTCGCGGCTGCCGCCGAGATGTTTGGCTGACCGGCAGACGCCTCGCCCAACCCGCCAACCGTCGGCGCTTGCGGCGCCGCCGGTGCACGCGGCCCGCCGGGCGCCGCGCCGCTGCTGTGCCGCCCTTGCAAGGCATGTCGTGCCGTCGAGCCAGGCACCTCCCGTGCGGCGGGAGAGGCCCGGCAAAGCGCGCTGCACCCTGACCGCATCCGCCCCTGCCTCACCCCTGGCGGCGGGCTCGTATGACACGTTATTCGATGACAACACGCTCGCGCGCGCGGCCTCGCAACGCTGCGCCCGGCCTTCCCAATCGCGCGCCAGCCTTTTATGGTGGGACCCCTGCTCTCGGTTGAATCGCCCCCTGCAGGCGCACCAGCACTGATTGTAGCGCCGGCATTCGAATGCGCAGGCTTCGCAGCAGAATGTTCGCAATTGACAGCGCCGCGGCCCGCTCCGTACATCCGGGGCGGAGTCCGCGTGCCCATCTTTTCCGCTAGGCTGCATGCACTCCGAGGCGCCTGTGAGGTGCGCCGTCCTTTGATTGTGCCCAGGCGCTTGCCCGTCGCCCGGCTTTGACGCGCGAACGTTGCTTTGCAGACTGCTGTGACTGGCTGGCGCAAGAGTGCGCGGCGCGCTGCCGTGGGCATGCGCGCATGGGTGCCCGGACCCCTGATTCCTTTGCTGCGCCGGCAGGGGCTTTGGCGGCGCTGGTGCTGACGACGCCGGGCGCCCTCAGCAGCCCGGTTGCGCCGCGCAGCGCTGCGCACACACTTGACGCAACGACTGGACTTCGGTTCGTTGCCCATCAAGCCAAAGCCTTCCTAAGGGATCCCAAGCCTCCCCGCCCGCTCACCCGTGCGGCCCATATACCATCACCATTCTCCGCGTGAAACGCCCGCCCCAACGTCCCGCAAGCTTCCGTGTTGCCCATCGAAGGGGCGGCCACTGACCCCGTTGACCACAGGCTTAGGCCGACTGCGTGCCCTGCTTGGCATGTTTTGCCTGCCCTTCAGAGTGCGTGAGACCCCCTGCACCCCGCACTTGGCTCCTCCTTGCTTGGACGCCCATCGCTTGGGACCCCCGAAATAAACACAGAGCAAGGTGCCAGGTCGTGGCGCAGCGGCGGCTCCGTTGCTGCACCAGCCGCTGCGCACACCGCATGCTCGAAAAGCACGACCGGCGCATTTTCAAGGCCGGTTTCAGCTCTGAGTTCTGAGTTGACATGAATGGAGGCAGAGATGGGTTCGCGCTGCTCGTGGCAATTGCAGGCATTCTTTTCTGGTGTAAGGGCTTGTACCAGGTAAAGAGGATGCAGAGAGCCAGCTCAGTATAACAGGATGCCCGCGATCTTTTGCACTCGCCCAGACCTTGCATGCACGAATTGAAGGCTCCAGCAGTCTAGGGGCAGCACCATGCACGCATGCGCCGACAGCTGTGTGGGCATTTGACCTGGTCCTTTGAAGCCCCGGCAGGCAGAACAGCCGAACACATGCATCGAACAAGCAAAAGAAAAACCACTAGTAACACTGCTCGGCGCGAATTATCCCCCCTGCAGTACAGTGTGTGGCTCGAGTGGGCACTAGACATCGCGATTGGTAGCTGCAACGCGAAACGTGTCTGCTTGCACTTCAGTTGCGTGATTATCGTGGTAGGTCTCAATTTCTTTTGTTTCACCGCAACACGACCACCGCAAGCACCGGCTCGGAAGCGTCGCAGCATCGACACCCTGCTCTGCATCGCAGTGTCGCATCAGACTGCTCGCGCGGCGAAATCCTCTTCAAAATGGCGTGCTACATGGGTTGTGGAACCTGCGCCGGCAAACTGCGGTATGTTGCCACTCGGGGCCAGCCGGACACTGCCTGTGCCCGGGTGATTTGTGGTGTCCACATACTGAAACGATGATGCAGATTAATTCAACTCAAAAACTTTCACGTAACCCATCCCCGCACCCCAGCTGGCTTCTGTTCACCATTTTCATCCTCGCGGCAGCAGGCAAGCTCAAGGGATGCTGTGCGCATTTTTTTTGCTCTTTTCTTGCTGCTGCGGCTGCTGCAAGGCCTTCACGGCACGCGGTGCATGCGGAGGCGGTGCCGCTGTGTCACCGCCTAACTGGCAGTGAGAGTGAGCTGAATTCTGGAGAGATCTGATCAAC
Source organism: Monoraphidium neglectum (assembly GCF_000611645.1). NCBI lineage: Eukaryota > Viridiplantae > Chlorophyta > Chlorophyceae > Sphaeropleales > Selenastraceae > Monoraphidium > Monoraphidium neglectum. The sequence continues at coordinate 12,760 of NW_014012161.1, forward strand.
CCATCTCTGCTTGCTTCCTGTACATTTGCAGCTCTCCTGGCTGGCGGCCTGGTGAAGACTGTGCCTGGGTGAGAGTGTGCCGGCTCCGCCACTCGGGCCTGGCTACTAGGGCACTCGTGTGGGGCCGCTCATTCCCTTTGGGCCGGCGATCGCATCCCCCGAAGACCGTCTCGCGGGCCGATATTGCACTGCGTGGCATCACACAGCATGGCGCCGCCGCTGCCCAACCCGCCACCGTCACCGGCGCCACCCTCCGTCCTCACCCCCCGCACCGCAGCATCACGGAGCTCTTCAAGTGCACCACCAAGTGAGCCCGCGCCCCAGCCACGCGAACAGTCCCCAGCACCCGGCGTGCGCGCAAGTATTGTGCATCCAGTGCGCCTGGATCCCTGCCGGCGCCCTTACCACCCAGTGCTCCCCAAGGCGGCAGGACCGCCGCCGATGTCTGGTGCCCCGCGCATCTCGGTGCTGCCCACCTGCTCAGGCCCTCCCCACTCGCGCCCCAGAGCCCTGCGCTGCCGTTTCCTCCACACACACCCCTCATAGGGACAAGTCTATCCAGGACAGCGCCAGCTGCTGGAAGGGCTTCTGGGCTGGCTACTGTGAGAAGCTTTGTGCTGTTGTTGGTGTCATGCCTCAGGGCTCGCCCCTGCGCGCTCGGGAGAAGGGGCGGGCCTGAGTACGCGTGGCGCACGCAAGCACCTGGCTACCAAAGCCTTCCCGCCGTCGCACCCGCCGCCTAACCATCACCGTCCCGCAACCGCCGCCGCGCGCCTCGCTTCCTCCGCGCAGCCCTGCCCTTCATCATCTCCTGCATCGGCGCGGGCTGCCTGCTCCTGTCATTCCTCACCTGCTTCTGCTTCATCTGCGCCAGCGGCCCCAAGAAGGACAAGGTGCGGGCCACAACACGGCGCGTGGCCCAAATCATGCGCGGCCAGACCTGCTCCTGGCCATGGCCCTACAAGCTGCGCCCGCAACTCGTGCATGGAAACGTGGCGCACGCGTGGCCCCCATGAGGGAGCCCGCGACTGCAGGCCGTGGTCTCGTGGAGAGCGCACGCGTCAACGCCGGTAGCCGCGCCTGGGCCAGGCGCGGGCGTGCTACCCAATTCCCCCCTCCTGCCGCCTCCTGCTC
>NW_014012160.1:0-2596 GCF_000611645.1 Monoraphidium neglectum
CTGCTGCCGCATCGAGGCGGCGGGCGATGAATGCGGCGGCTGCCTCCGGCTCCCCGAGGCGCCTGAGGCCCGGACCGTGTGCCAACGTTGCAGATCAGAAGGGGCCGAGTAAGTATGCGGCATGCGTGCCGTGATTTATAGTCCCTAAGTCGTTGGAGCGGCAGATGCAGGGGCAAGTGGCACCTGCCAGCCGCCGGCGGCTTGCCTGCAGGCAACCGCACGTGTGGTGACGCGCCCGGCGGCGCGCCCCTGGGAGCCGGCATACCACAAAGCCCGCCCTGCAGGGATCCTGGCCGCTTCAGGCGCACCTGAAGGCCGCCCTGACTGCGTCTAGCGCAGACGCCCCCCTCACAAGTGGCGCCGCATCCTCCGCGTCCGGGAACAGCGCCGCCGGCGCGCTGGGGTATGCCACCTGGCAGCAGCAGAACAGGTAAAAGTCCAAAGCCTCGCGGCTCGACAACAGCGCCAGCGGCGACGGCGGCGGCGGCGTGGGCGCGAGCGGGGGCGGCGGCTCTTCCCCCTGTGGGGCGGTAGGGGGCTGTATTATCTCCTGCCCCTGCTGCCCCTGCTGCCCCTGCTGCTGCTGCTGCTGCTGCTGCTGCTGCTGCTGCTGCTGCTGCTGCTGCTGCTGCTCCTGCTGCTGCTGCTGTGACAACGATGATGGCGACGACGGTCCACCTGCAGCCTCAAGGGGGCGCGCCTGCAGCACCATCCCTGCGCGATGGTTATCGGCGCCAGCAGACGCTTCAGCCCCCTCCTCCTCATCTGCATCACCATCATCATCCTCGCTGCTGGGGGCGGCCACAGCTGCCTTGGGCTCAAAACTGGAGGCCAGCCCCGTGAATATGCACAGCCAGTACGCGGGGCTGCAGCCGGCGGCGGCGTGGTGGCGTGCGCAGGCCAGCAGCTCGGCGCCGCTGTCATCGGCCAGCTGACGGAGGCCGTAACTACGACAGATTAGGCAGCGATAAGGTGGACGTGAGCGAGCGAGGTGCGGTGCAAGAAATGCTTGGACACAAAAAAATGAGATGGATGATTGTAATGATACTTGATTAGATTGGTCGGAGGTCATGAGCAAATCCAAGTGATTTGGAGCGTGGGTTATGGATCAGCTGGTCCGTGGCTGCAAAGACTACATCCGTACCAGCACGCCAGCAACAGCACAGGAACAGACACATACGAGTCGTACCACACAGATCATCACGTGCAAAGCCGCCGGCGTCTCCTGTTGCACCCCGCACCAGACGCGTCCGCGGCTGCCCCAACAGCGCCCCACCAAGCCCCCACCCAGGCCGAGCCCACTGGGCCAGCTCCACACTGCGTCGCTGCCTGACCCCGTCACGCCTCCAAATAACGCGCTCACACCAAAAACCATGGTGGCACCCCTCACCGATGCATGTGCCAGTCCAAGAAAAACGGCCCCAGCTGCGCCCTTCGCGCGCCCGCCGCGTCGGCCGCTGCGTCTGCGGCCGCCTTGTCAGCGAAGAGCAGGCCAGCAGTCTTGACGGTCCACTGGCGGCTTCGTGTGGCCTTCGAGGCGGCGGCGCGGCGCAGGAGCGCCGCAAACGGGGTTGCTTGGGGCTGGAGGGGTTTGAGGTGAGGGAAAAGGGGGGTGTGGCGTCACTGAGTGGTGTCAGTGCATGGTATGGCCAGGCAAACGGAGTGGGGACACGGGGACAGGGGGGCAGAGTCATCGGTGAGAATCTCTTGAAGAAAGCAGGTGCTTGCATGGCCATTAGCACGCGCTTGGATTTCGACGGCTGGACGCGCCAAGCCACAAATGCTGCACTGGTGCTGAGCGGCAGCCTGGGGCTCGAACAAGCCGCGCAGCACCCGCGCGAAAGCCGCGCTACGCGGCATGGCGTCAGCCGTTGGTGTTGCTTGAGGCCGCAGCGCACCTCGACGTCCTCATCCGTTTCCTCCGCCCCTTCCACGGCGTCGGCAACCTCCTCCAGCGCGTGCTGCAACGCCGCGGGGCGGCGGCTTGTGGGGCGGGGCGCCGGCGGTGGGGCCGGCAGCGGGTCGGTCTGGGAGTCGGCGTCGCGGCCCGGCGGCCGCCGTGCGGTCAGCGCGGCGCCCAGCTTGTCCCTGCGGCGACCGAGCGTCGCAAAGGCGGCATCAAGTTGGCCGCTTTCACAGGCTGCAAGCCTGCATCTGCTACAATGCTTTCGGAGTCAATGCTCAGAATTTAGCAGCAACCACGTATTCACAAGCGAGCGTACGCTTGGCTTTGCGACTGCTTCGCGCACGATGATGTCACCACACAACCCGTACCGAGGCAGCCCCACCTATAGTGCCCCGCCTGGCGCTCGGCAAAGCGCAGCCGCTCCAACAGGTCGTCCGCCCGCGCCTCTGCGGCAGCGAGCGCGGCCTCCGCCTCCGCACGCTGCCCCAGCAGCTGCCGCTCCGTGTCCGCCCTCTCGGCAGACAGCTGCTGCTCCAGCTGCTCCGCGGCCTCCTCGAGCGCCTGCGGCCGGCCGGGCGTGCACGGCGAGGGTCGTGTGTGTGATATCGTGTGTGTGTGTGTGCGTGCGTGCGTGCGTGTGTGTGTGTGTGTGTGTGTGTGTGTGTGTGTGTGTGTGTGTGTGTGTGTGTG
>NW_014012160.1:2996-14276 GCF_000611645.1 Monoraphidium neglectum
GTGTGTGTGTGTGTGTGTGTGTGTGTGTGTGTGTGTGTGTGTGTGTGTGTGTGTGTGTGTGCGCGTGTGAGTGCGGGTGTGTTGGGTCATAACGGGCTGGAATCTGGTGCAGGTCTTGTGGTCAAGATAGACTGGTTACTAGTGTCAGCGTTGAATGATGCAGCCCCACCTGCTCAGTGCCCTGATTCAACCCTGCAGCCGAGGGACTCCGCCCAGCGACCCACGACACGCCGCACCTCGACACTGCCCGCGCTCACCTGCACCCTCCGCCTCAGCGCCGCCGCCGCCCGCTCGCCCCCCTCGGCCCGCGCCTCTCCCTCCGCCCCTGCCGCCTCCGCCGCCTCCGCCACGCCCTCGGCCTCGCGCCTCGCATCAGCTGCCGCCGCGGCCGCCGCCGCGGCCCTGCCCTCGGCTGTGAGGGCGGCAGCGCGTGCGGCGTCCAGGGACGCCTGCAGGCCAAAGCTGCGCCGCTCACAGCAGCCCAGGGCGAGCGCCATCGCATTAAGCAGCTCCGCGTACCGCAGGCGCAACCCCTCCAGCACCCGGCCGCGCTCGGCGCAGCCGACCGCAACCTGCGCGGCACGGCGCGGCGCCCGGGCGGCGGCCCGGTGCCCCGGCGTTGGTAGGGGGTGCTGCTGACGCAGGGGCAGGGGCGGGGCTGCACTGCGTTTGAGGGACTGCAGTACAGCTGGCAGGGCCCCATTGAAACGCGTGTGATCGTGCGCAGGCAGCTCCCTGGACCCATGCCCACTCCACACTGTGCCGCACATAGCAAGCATCTCGGAGTCACTCCTCCGTGTCTGCAGGCGAGCGCCGCCACGCACCCACCAATCCGTTCCCACCGGCACCTGATTGGCAGCGTCCCTCAGCAGAGCGTCCAACGCAGAGAACGCCGCCAGCAGCAGCGGGCTCGCCGCCTCTGGCAGCGCCTGCTGCTGCCGCTCCTGCCGCCGCGCCGTGTCGCCAGTGTCTTTGCCGCCCTCCTCCTTGCACGCGCAGGCCACAAAGCTGCCGGCGGCGTTGCCCATGAGCGCTCCCGGCCGCTGCCGCGGTGGGGCGCCGGGAGCGTGCTGCTCGGCGGCGGCTGAGTGGCGCGCCTGCAGTGCCAGGGCCGCGCCAGGGGGTAGCAGGCGCGCGAGGCGTGCCTCCAAGGCGAGCGCCTCTTCCCTGCCGACGGGGGTCGGCCCCGTTTCGGGCGCCGAGCTGCGCGCCAGCAGTCCCGCCAGAGGCTCCTGCGGCAGCGACAGGGCCGGCACTGTTGACAACTTCGCAAGCACTAGGGCCTCTTAGGCCTAGAAACATGCCGACATCATGCCCGTCCAGGGCGCTTCCAAGCACCCTGCAGCACCCTGCACTCAACAGGAGGCCGACAGGGTTGGGGCAGCGATGAGCCAGCGGTCGCGATGATGAGCCAGCGATGAGCCAGCCAGACGCACCCTAAGGAACGCCTCCACGCTGCGCTCGCTCAATAGCTGCGTCTCATCCAGCCCCGGCTCCCGCCGCCGCCCGTGCCACGGCTGCGCCTGCGACGACCTGGTCGCCTCGGCTCCCAGGGCCGCTGGAGGGGAGGGCAGGCGGCGACCCAGGCCGACCACAGCGGCCGAGTCGTCCCAAGGGTTGCTGTCTCTCCCTGCTGCCGCCCAAGATGACGGCGCGGACGGCCGTGACGCGGCTGGACGGGCACCCCCGCCTGGCGCCACGTGGGGGCATTGGGATGGCTTTGGCGCCTGTTCAAGTCGACGCTGCCACTGCTGCTGCTGCTGCTGCTGCTGCCGATGCCGTTGTCCCTGGCGCTGTGCTTGCTGCGAGGCGGGCGGCCCCTTGCCGCCCTCCAAGGGGGACGTTAATCGAGACGAGCCGCTCAGCCCGCCCGGGCTGCGCGCTGCGGCTGGGCTCCCGCCCCTTGTCTCCGCGCCCGGCGCGGGCCTCAGCTCTGACAGAGCGCACTCGAGCCCGGACAGCTGCGACCGGAGCGTCCCGATTTCGCCCATCGCCCTGACAATGCCGGGGTCGTCGCAGCTGCAGTCCTGCAGTGGTGTGGGCTGGTCGCGGGCGCTTGCGCTCCCGCCGTCAAGCGCAGGCTCGCCGCCAATCGCTGCGGCCAGAGCCATGCTGCTGGATACTGCGAGGCGGGCATCTGCCAGCAGACGTGCGTTGGGGAGAGCGGGCCGCGACGCCGTAAATGCATAGGCCCAGCAGCGGCGACGAGGGCACATCACGATCCACGCGCGCCTGCTGCGTTGGGCAGCTGCTGACGCACCTGTCAAGTTCTTGACGCGGTCGTTATAAGCGCGCGTGCGTGAAAGCGAAAAGGGCAGCATATTCACATTCGCGCAGTATTTTGTCGCATAGAGCACTGTCAGTCCATCACGATCCAGTGAGGTAGGCAAAATAAATTAGGTAAGAACCGCCTCATCATATGAATGATGTGCATTTCAGCTGCGTAACGACTAACGAGAGATTCCCTGGCTAGATCAACCTTGAAGCACGCCCAGCGCACGGGCCGGTACGCGGCCCTTCGTAATGAAAGAATACTATATCAACATAGGTACTGATTTTGATTGCAAATGAGTTGTCGCAGCTGTTGCACCGCTTTCATCACTTAGTCAACATGCAGTCAAACCTTGCTGTCACAGCTCTCTGTTGGCCCGCCTGAACCCAGGACAAATGCATGCCTGCATGCAAGCTTGACATCGGGGCAGGAAAATGCGTCACGTGTCACCATTTTTCAATATCTGGTTACTTGGCATGCATTGCGCAACGCGACCCACCCGCCCATGCTGAGCAGAGGGGGTTCTCATTGCAAATGTGAGATGTGCAGAGCTGGTACACATGCATGCGTGTGTGGCACGACGCGCACAAATGAAGTCCTTGAAAGCAGCATATACCATGTCAAGTTTGGGCACACATGCTCTGGACTCGTGCAGACGTGCATATTCTTCAGTGACATTTCAGTTCTGCGGAGCCAAATAAACAACGCAGGCGCTTTAGGGTGAATACAAGCCATGAGCTTGATCTTGATCAATGGCCACAACAGAATTTGGCAAAACTTGATACGGAAAAGAGGCATCCAATGTATGACCAGGCGAGGGGCTACGCCGGCATATCTCTGCAACCACCAATAAGAAGAGAGGCAGGGCAACGCATAGGCAGCAAGTGACATCTTCACTCCAGGCTTTCCATCGGCCAGCCCTGTGCCCTGGCCCACGCTTCGCCGTCAGCCTGCCCCTCAGCAAACATGAGGCGGATCGTGGCCTCATCTGGGGGGTTGAGCATGAATGTGAACCACTGGATTGGCGACAGCGCGCTCCTGCATACACAGATAGAGATTTTAGCCATTGGCCATAGTGAGCTGATCTGTATGCGATGAGGGTGAATGCACAGCAGTGTTATGGTTGCACGCACGCGGCAATTGTTGGCTTGCAGTGTCCCATTGACCCCTGTCAAGCAGGATCATCACGCTCCCAGGTACGCACCGCCGCCACCGCCCCGGGTACACATCTGCGACGGGCTCAAGGTTTGCAGCGAGGATCTTGGACCAGGCGCGCACGTCCAGCTTCGTGAGGGTCCCGCTCGTGTAGGCACCCGTCAGCGCTTTCCAAGGATTGGTGCCAAGCCAGCCGCGTGCCGCGAACGCAGCTGCCTTGAGGGTGGACCACAGCTCGCGGGGGTCCAGGAGGCCCTCCAAAGTGCGCCGCGGCTCAAAGGGCGGCAGCGCAGAGATCTGTTGGATGTGGAAGGCATATGCGAGGGGCACAGAGGGACACAGCGTTGCAACATGGTGGGTCAAAAGGAAGAGGGCTAGGGACGGCCAGACAGGGACGAGCACCTTCCCTAGCACCAGCATATAGCATGCATGTGTAGCCGGGCGAACGAAGGTGAGGAACAGGGCGTACGAGGGTTCTGCGTGGATGAGTGCATGCCCTGAAATTCTAATGGCAAGGGACTGCGTCTCGAACCCTCAGGTCAGGAGCTATGCGCAGCGGTCTCGCGTCACTTGAGCAGTGCAGCGGCAGCAGCGGCAGCAGCAGCAGCAGCAGCAGCAGCAGCAGCAGCAGCAGCAGCAGCAGCAGCAGCAGCAGCAGCAGCAGCAGCAGCAGCAGCAGCAGCAGCAGCAGCAACAGGAGCGGCAGCGGCAGCGGCGCATTCCCTGACCTTCCTGTGCATGGATGCCGGGACCAACTCACCTTGATGCAGTAGGTCACCCCATCCGGGCAGGGCAGCATTTGTGAAAATATCCCATCAAACTGCGGGTGATAATTTTGTGTTCATGGAGTTGTGGCAGTACCCGTTCATGTGGGCGCTTTGTATTGGCACCAGGAGGCTGGGCGGTCAGGGTTGCGGTAACCAGGCACCCAGCACGCTGTGCCGGTGCCAGGGGCTCTTACCGCTGGCGCGCCTTTCAGCTGTATTGTAGGCGTGCGTGCCGACCAGCCAGGCACGAAAGCGCTTGCGCGTAGCGTGTTGATCACCTGAGGGCAAAGCAGCGGGCAATGCAGGGCTGCAAGACTGGCAGAATCACGATTGACCTTGGCAGAATCATGATTGACCTTGCAAGCGCAGGGTGAAGGCGCACGCACAGTTGGCGCTGCTCTACAAAGTGCCGCCTGCCGCAACTGTGACGAGGCCCCATGCCATCATCAAGCTACACGTGCTGCCGCCGAAGTTCCTGCCCTGGGCGCACCTCCTCTCGGCTGCCATATGTGCAGACCGCCTCGCCAACGGGGTGCGATGTGGTGTTGCGTGAAATGACCATGCAAGCCCGTCCTGTAATCGCTTCGGACACGTTTGGCTTGAGCACCTGCCATCAGTGGGCGCAAGCATCAGAAAAATGCAAGCGCCTGCAAAACACGCCTGCAGGTTCCTGTGTGGCACACGCTCAGTGTTGAACCCCGTTCTGCTATACAAAGCATTGCATGCTAGACCTCCCTCCACACCAACACATGCATGCGTGCGCGCGCATGCTCACACCCACCTTTTCAACGAGCACCGTGTACGCCTCATCGAGACTCTCAAAGCAATTGCGCAGCCCAACCATCCGACAGCGCTCACTGAAAGGAATGCCGTGCTGCAAGAATTCGTCGTGCGAGCCCATGCCTAAAGGCGGCAAAAGCGGCGGAGGGTCAGCGCACTTGGCGTCATTTGTGGGGGTTGTGAAGCCGGTTGCGCGTGCGTGTCAGCTGCTGCTGCTCTAGCCGTGCTGGGAAAAAAATCTATGTGGGGAAGCTGAGAAGCATTCTGCGCTGTGTGGGGCGTGGTGGTCCTTGTCTGCGGTTGGATGACGTGTTCATGTACAGAGTTACTCACCTACATAGTTTATGCCCATCAGGAGAGCGCCCACCGACGACCCCGCGCTTCGCACGCGGCTGGGCGTGATGATTCCCAGGCGGTTGAGGGACAGGTTGACGCCCACCATGTAGAACACCAGGAAGCTGCCCAAGCACGCAAGATGAGTAATTTGGGATGTCCGTGTCAAGGCGTTGAGGTGATGTGGAGCAGAGCGGCAAAAAATTTGCGCATATGCAGCAGAGGTAGCGTACGAGCCCATGGTGCTTTTGGCAGTGTGCGGCCCATGCCCGCCAGCCACGCAGCCCGTGTCCTGCACGGCTTGAGCCTCAAGAGGGGAATGCGTTCTTGATGCACAGCGACGAGCTCACCCGGCAGCTGCGAATCCGATGCCCAGGGTGTCGTCAGCCACGGCCTGCTCCAGGGAGGTGGACGGGTGCAGCAGCGGTGGCAGAGTCCCGCCCGCATCGCCACCCAGCATGAGCTGCACCGCTCCGGGTGCCTCCGCGAGCAGCATGGCGGTCTCCCTGCAGTGTGTGCATGCGTCGGGATCTGCATGTGCATGCGCACACATGTCTTGCTTGCATGTTGGTGCACGTGCAGGTCGCAATCGCGGCGGTCAACACGCTGCCCAACAGACGCAGATTGCCCCCCATCCGGCTGCGGCTAGGCAGGTATATATGCTGCGTCTTGGTGAACAGCGATGCAAATGGCGAAGGTACTTTAGTGCTGCGAAGACAAGCCGCCAGCTGCCGCGTTGCTGCTGCATCCGCTTGCACGTGCAATCCATTAGATGCGTTCTGCTGCGCAGCACAAGCAGCGCTCGGGCGCACACGGTGCGGGACTCACCGCCCTTCGCTACGCTCAGCAGGCCTTCCGAGAAGCCAGACTATGATTTTTTGCGACCTTGACTCGCTCGTGTGCGCTTGTCACCCGGCTTCGCCCGCGACAAGGAGCCACAACAACAGATACGAGCGAATGGACACGCAGTATTGCAACTTGACGCCGAGTATACATTTTCCGGCGCAAATGGGGTTTGTGACGACGTTATTTGCACCTTGCGGGTTCCATCCTGTTGCACACAGCACCACGCTTGGCACCAACCGCCAACGTAGCTGCCTGCAGAGGCTGGAGCATGCACGCGCGCTATGGCAGTGCTGATGGAAGCTATTTTTTCCTACAAAAAGGAGGCGCTTGTCAGCAACTCCTAGCATTACCATATTAAGAGCACATCAAAGCGCACGGATGTGCACGTCACATGTGGCATTTGGACGGCGGCCCTGCCAAGTGTCTTGTGTGTCATGGTTGAGTACATGCGAAATCAAGGTGCCCCATGCCTGTCCAAGCACATAATTGGGATGCACACAGGGTGCCGGAAAGTGCAGCTGCCCTGTTGACGGCTGGCAACGCTGCACACCTGCGCCCCTTGTGCATGTCAGCACGCACATACGCGCACACCCAGCTGGTCTCCTATCCGATCCAATTACACATGACCCATAATTGCCGCAGCATGACACGCAAAGCAGCAACAGGTCTCTTACCCCAACAACGGACCGCGTGAGCGAGGCGTGGACCCCACATGCGGTCCGCAGCGGCGGCGAAGTGCTAGCCCGCCAACACCCCTCTTGCGGTTGCTGCAGTAATTCAGCCAGGGATCACTTGACTCATTACAATCACTGCTGAAGCTCCTTGTGTGCCATTGCGTGCTTCACGTGGTTGACTTGCCAACCCCATCCATTTGCGTCACGTGTTAGGTACAGGTGAGACAGAAGTAGCAAATCTCAAGAGTCATAGTCTTCCACACCAAGGAATAATTGGGCTGCGAAATCGGATGGGGAACAGCACAACATAATCAAGCACTCAGTATTGAAAAAAATCAATATTGTCAAGGGGATGAATGTGGTTGCTGCTCCTCACCCGATATTATCATTGCGAGTTCACACATTGCAGACCAGGGGTACGGGCACATCCCCAGGCGTGATAACATAAAAGACAAACATGATGCCGGCCATGCGCTTTACCGTAGTAAGTATGACAATTAGGGCTTCAGCACAGGCGTGAAGCGAAGGAGCCAGGAGGCTGCGCGACTTCAGAGGAAGGCGGGCTCGCGCGCGGATTTCAGAAAAGGCGGTTGGAAGGGATGCAAAGCGCTCTGCAGGGCTTCAAAAACAGTACTTGCCCTGAAAAAATGATGATGGCAGCAAAGCCTACCCACCGATTACCACGGTCAGTGCCGAGTCGTCTGCGACTCCGAGCCCCTCGACACCCGCGCTGGCGGGTGCGCCGTCAACACCACTGGGCGGCGCGCGGGGCAGGTTATCAAGGACAAGCCCCAGCTTGATGATGCGCTCGGGGAAGAACACGGTGGTGCGGTGGACCAGGCGATAATACATGTAAATGAGCCCCACCCTGAGCCGCCACACGGCAAACGGGAAGCGCGCGCGGCTGAGCGGCGCGGCCGCGAGCAGCGGCTCCACGCCGTTGAGCAGCCGCCGCGGCCCCGCCTCTGGCGTTGCGGGGTCGAGCAGCGCGGGGTGCGGCGGCGGGCCGGCCGACGCTGCCCACGAGGTGAAGAGCGTGCAGGCGCCAAAGGGCACTTTCCAGTGGCATCCAGCAAATCCTCACCCACCAGCAGCAGCTTCCCGGCAGCTTTGGGGCCGGTGGCAAGGAAGGCGGCAAAGTTGGTTGGCTTTTCGAAGCCGTCGGGGCGCTCTGGCGGCGCGTAGCCGGTGCCAAGCAGGAGCGTGTCGATGCCGTGGAGGACCTCGCCGGTCGACAGGTGCACGGCGCCGCCCTCGACCTTGGACACCTCGGCGCCAGCGTGGCGCGACAGGTCTTTGCGCCGGCGCAGCAGCAGGCTGCGGCCGGGGACGTACTGAGTGCGCCGCATGTCGAACCAGGCGCGCGGCACCCAGGAGCGGGTCCCCGCGAGAGAGTGGTGCAGAAACACGGCCAGGTTGACAGCCAGGTTGAGCAGGTGCAGGGCAAACGCGCCGAGCATCAGCTGCAGCATGACCATGGGCCACATCGTCCTGACCTCGCACCCCGAGAAGAATTTGGGCTCGCGCAGGATCCACTCGACCGGGCCCGCAGCGCCTGCCTCGAGGCTGTTGAGGCAGAGGTCGAGCCCCGACGCGCCCGCACCCACGACGGCGACACGCTTGCCGCTGGCGGCGGCAGCAAAATCTGTAATCTGGCTGGAGTGCATGATGGCGACGCTGTTGTCGTTGGGAATGGGAGGGATGATGGGCCGCGCGTGCTTGCCGGTGCCCAGGAGGATGCGACGTGCACGAGTCTCGAGATTGGCGCCGTCCGTGAGGCGAGAAACCTGAGGGGTTGAATGCAATGGTTGTCAGGGATCTGAGTGGGGAGTAAGGAGGGGGAGGCAAGGAATGGTAAAAAGGATTGGTGGAACACTTGGACCCCGTGTGCATCATGGCGCCGCCGTACCTGCACACACACTGATGCTGCAGGCTCTGCGCCGCCTCACTCTATATCGCCCTCTACCATTCTCATGCATCCTGTAATTGTAATTGCCCCTTGCGCAATCATCCCCCCCCAAACACACACACACACACACACACACACACGCACCTATGCACGCACGCACGCACGCACGCACGCGTGCGCACGCCCCCCCCCCCAAAAAACCAACATGCACCCACGTGCCACCCCTTGCAAGCAAATCGCCGCAATGGCGATGAAATATCAATGTGGCGGGTGCACACAAGCAAGCGCACGTGCAAAGACACAAATGGACGCGCACGCGCACCCCTCCCCCCCGGGTACGCACACATGCACACCCACCCACACAAGCACCCGCCGTTGTGCACAACGGTCTCCGGTGCGCTGCAGGCAACGCCAGGGCGTTTGCGATCTCTCACATTCTCGCCCACGCATGCGCAGCACCGACGCACCAACAGCGCACAGCGCACCTGGCAGACCCACTGCTGCTCTTTGTCAGACCACGCGTAGCCTGCCAGCTTGTGGCCGAGCCGGATGTGCGGCAGCAGCCCCTGGAGGCGCACCTTGGTCTCAAGCATGTGCACCACATCGTCGGCAGTCCACACGGCCTTGCGCGTCGTGAAGCCCTCGGTGCAGAAGTCGATGGGGTCGTTCTGGACGGTCTGCCAGCGCGGGATCCAGGCCCAAAGACCGCCGATGCTGCGCAGCGGTCGGTGGGCGAGCGAATGCAGAGGTACTTAGGATTGGATACGGCTGCCGGCAGGCAACGGAGGGCCATGGTAGGTGTGTGCTTGCATTGAGATAAGGGTGAAAACGCTAGTCGCATGCAGTGTGAATGGGTCAGGCCGAGAATCTTGCTTGAGTGCGACACGCGCACAGCTGCTTGACCGCTCGATACCGCGTGTGCAGCCAGCCATGGCCCCAACAAGCTGGTAGGTGGCCGCAGCAGCACTGCCCAGAAGCCAGCCCGCTGAGGCTTGCTCGGCCCCTCGCTCTCCGTCATGCCTCGCGTGCTGCACCATGCATGTGCACGCAGGCACGCGCGCAGGCACATGCTCACCGGTCCTGCTGTTCAATCAGCAGTACGTCGGCGCGCTCCGCGCGTGCAAAGCTTCCCAAGGCGTAGATGCCGGTGATGCCGGCGCCAACGATGAGCCATTCGTACGTGGGGAGGGTGTCGGGCTCCATGCCAGCGCCGCGGCCGGGCTCGCGGCTGTACAATTCAGCCGTCCCAGAAGGTTGGGCGTGATGGATGGGAATCACGACGGCGAGCAAGCTTAAAGTGGGCTGGTGGCGCTAGACCAAAGCTGGGGCGGCGGTGCAGCAGCCTGCGCGAGATTCTGGGAAGTGCAGTGGGGCGGGAGGGGAGGATGGGCGCCAAGGCGGTGAGGTCGGGGCGAGAGACTGTGGCCGTTAAGGTGTGCTGATACAACTACGCTGCTTCCTGAAACGTGCAATTGGCGCACTTGTTTGCGCTTATCCCGAAGCGGAGTAAATACACCGTCAGCAAACGGCGAGGTTCTCATTCCCTGCCCTCTGCTTCGTGTCTGCGACTCTCAACTTTCTACCTATCAATTATATGGCCTCGATCAGCCACGCGCGCGTGGGGTGTCAGCCCATAAGCGCATCCATCGCCTGTGTCTCACCGCAAGTCGCCACTCTTGCCGGTCGCGCGCTCGAACTTCTATGCAACCAAATCAAGCAATGTGCAGAACCTCTGAGTTTGCAAGCAGTGCCAACCTCTAGCTTGTCTGGTAACGGGGCAAATCAAGCAACTATGCCAGTACGCAGGGAGCTGCAGGTCACCGGCCCACTCAGCACAGGTGACCCACACACCCCACACCCATTGCCAGTCAGAGCATCACAGCTGGCTGTGATGCGCCGCGATGCCACACTCCTGTGCACATAAGTAAGGTGACTGGTAACTCGAAGCATGACACGCGCGCCCCGTGCCTCACTTTGATGATCATTGTTGCGCGCGGGTCCCCGCGTGTGCAGTGCTCGCGACGATGCCGCTAGCCGCCACCGCTGCCGCCACTGCAGCCTGCAAGCCGACAAGCTCCCAGCGGGAACTCAAGCTGCGGCTACGTGTCAGCCAGTGTTGCATGGTCAACGCGAGCGGCAGCGATCGGGGCGGCCGCAGCCGTGCGCCGCCAGTTCCTTGCACTCTGTGACTGCATTCTGCAACAAGTGCAATGCAATGGTTTTGCGTGGCGCTGCCGTCAACTGCAGCTGCATCGCAGCTCACAGCCAGCCGACAAGGCCCAAGCCTGTGCTTTGCTTTGCATATTTTACAGAACATCAGATGCAGATCATGTGGCCAGCCACGGAGAGCAAGGATCTGGCAGACACACAGGTACCAAGCAGGGCGGCGGACGCAGAAGACCCGAGAAACCGCCAGCATCAAGCCCCAACGCCGCAACCCTTGGTTTTTTGTAACACACGCAAAGCAAAACCTTTCCCCTAACCTCAAAGTCGTTCGGGGCAGAGGGGGGGAGCCCGGCACCACGCGAAAGAGCGGGGACCCAT
>NW_014012159.1:0-3641 GCF_000611645.1 Monoraphidium neglectum
GGGGGGGAGGAGCTGTTGCGCGTGCGCATGTTTATGTATGTGATTGGCCACCTTGAGCTGTGCACATCTATCACTCATGGATTTGTCGGAACCGGCCTCATGTGTGTGCCACCAAGGTGGCCCTTTGCGCATGCTCTTGCACAAATGGAAGCCGCAGGGTTTCTGTACTGCCAGGAGTGGAAACTGCCGCGCTGGTCGCCGAGCCCCCGACCTCGCCTGGGGCCCCTCGCATCTGCGGCCCGTTCCGCTGACGCAGTCCACTGAGGGCGCCAAACGCAACCCCCAGTCTCGACGTGATCAAATCCTTTCACCCCTTCAAATTCCCTAAATTCCCCGGCCAACCCCTGATTACGCCCTCAAAAGCCTTCGCACACATCACCCCAAAAATGCCTTCGCACTCTGCCCTAACAGCCCACCCCCCCACCCCAACCCCCCACACATACCCCAGGAGATCGCCCCTACCCTAGACCCCCTAGGCCTCGACCTCCTTAGCCGCATGCTCGTCTACGACCCCGCACAGCGCGTCACCGCGCGTGAGGCGCTGACGCACCCCTATTTTGCAGACCTCCAGGCACTGCTGCAGGCCCCGCCGCGCATCTAGCCGCAACCCGCGGCCGCGGCCACGGCCGCGGCGCCGCGCGGGGCATGCTGCGGGGCGTGGCGGGGCAGCGCGGGGCAGCACTTGCCGCTGTTGCGCGCATGCAGGGATCCGTCGGAAGGAAGCGCACCTGCCCTGCGGTCAGGGGCTGGGCTGCTGTTTGGGCTCTTGGCCAGACGCCCTGCGGCATAGCTGGCGCGGGGCCGGGGCCCGTTGTTGCGTGGCACCTCTCAAGCCCCACGGGGCCCCCACACGGCCCACACTGCCGGGGGGGCACCACACGCATGCTGCCTGGGCCCGGCAGCACGGCCGCGCCTAAGCCCCACGACTGCTGATGGTCGATGAGCGGGGGCCGCGCCGCAAGGTGCCATCGCCGCGCAACGCCGCAAGCCCGCGTGCCTCCTCGCACAACGCGCTGCTGCAGAGCTCACCACTGGCTGCGACCCAGAGCCCCTGTGCGCCTAGGCGATCGCTGCATCCCCTGCGCTGCCGGCCGCCGCGGTCTCGTTGCTGGCCCTCACTTCCGCCCCCATCCTTGTTTGGCGGCCGCGCCCTGGCGAGGTGCGCCTACCTATGATGAGGCGCGCCCCGCCTTTCTTACCAGCCGCAAAGCGCAGGCTGACCCGCCTCGCATCAAATGAACGTAACTCGCTTTTTGGTGCCTCCTTTGCTATTCCTCGGCCGCGTGCGTTGCCTTGTCCTGCACAGGCCTCACGCTGCCACGAGTGAGCTTTGTTGTCATGCCGTGCTGGCGGTCGTTCGCCTGCCTGTGGGCCCAACGCCCTGTCAGCCTGGGGTGGTGAAGTGGGAGCCGGCCAGCTGCCACCCGCGGCGACGGCTGCCTCAGATGCTGCACGACCTCCTGCACAGTGTGGTGATGTCATGTCTTTCCTCCTTCAATTCAGTGTAGGTTTCAGCACGACATGATTGATGTGAGTGTCAGTCGTTATGTTGCTTAATATGCTTACTCCCTTCCAGGTGGCGGTGTCGAGCGCTCCCAGTCGCGCCTGTAATGAGGCTTAACGCTTGCGACCTGGCAGGGACAAACCCTGCAAAACCCAGCAAATGATCCGCCGACACGCCTCCATTCAAGCCGGGACACTCTGCAGGGGACCGCCCTGCATGCCGAGGGCATGCCCTCGGCAGCGTGCAAGCAGCAGCCCGCATGCGAGGCAAGCGCGGCACAACGCCTTCCAAATCCTGATTCGAACTGCTGCATCACAGACTCAAGGCGGCACTCAACGCTCCACTGACTGGGTCCACGGCGGTCTCGTGCACGGCTCCTGCACCGACTGAGCGCGGCGGCCTGGCCCGACCCTGTGTCCTCGGGCCCAGCCACGGCAGCGACCCGCCGGTGGAGCGCAGCTCGGCACGCTTGGCGCGGCAAGCCATCAGCCGCGTGCGTGTCCGGCCCAAATCACCCTCAACGTTTGGCGAGGGCTTCTTAGCCACAGCGCGCTCCTGCCAGGCACGGCCAGCGCGTTTCAGCACGGGGTCGGGACGGGCCTCGACTGAGGCGAGCGCCGAGACGAGGCCGTTTGGTCCACGCTGCCAGCCCTCTTGAAAGGCGAGGTGTAAGGGAAGGTCTTGGTGTGTTTGGTCATGTTCAGCGTGCGGCGACGCCTGTGAGAAGGGACCACTAGCCTGGCCTGCCTGCAGAAGCAACAGCTCCCAGCCAACCCGAGTAAGCCTGTGTGAGAAACACCCCCCGCACCCTCCGGACGCCATGAGCAAACCGTTGGTTGCTGCTGCGCCTTTTCTGGGACGCGCGTCGGTTGCAGTGGCTGCAGGAACGCGGTGCTTTGGTGAGCGTACCGTTGCGCAACCGGGCCACTGAACGTCCCTGGGTTACGCTCCGCAGAAGCGGGCGGCTTGCGCCATGCGCAGACCGCTATTGCTGCGGAGGCCAGCTGTGGCAGGCTCGAAAGGCGTGCATACAGCAAATTGCGCTGCCCGCGCCACAGGCTGCCGCTGCACGCGAGGCGACTGGGTGTGCGTTCCATGTGGGCTCATGATTTGTCGCATTGTAGGCGCGTGCTTACGCCTGGGTGCCTCACAATCAAGGGTGTCCCATGGGGTTCACATCATATATACTGATCAAGAAACTCTGCATTGGGAGCTTCGTGCTCACGCGCGTTGTGTTGTGCGCCGAACAGACACGTTGCGATTTTGCTGTGGCTACTTGCTGCAGCATGCACACCGTCGAATACTAGGCTATAGGCCAAGCAGGAAACGCGGGCGGATGCGGAAGGCAAAGTGCGTGTGTTGAAGTGTCAAGGGGAGGGCGGCGCTGCTGACTCCCCGCATCAGCGCGACTGCTGCTCAGCGCGCGCGGAGGCACATGCACATTCCATATGTCGCACAGCACGCTCAATAGCATCGCCCCGCGGCGTCTGGCACGTGCGCGCGCCCCTCGCTTCTGCAGGGAGCTGATTGCTTCTTTGGAAGACCTCCGGCTGACCACCGCAAAGCGCGTGCAGCAGCTTTCGGCCGAGCGGCAGGTGACAATCCCTATACACAGCCCTGCTGCGCGGCAGCCTGCGCACCGGCACGCAGTCGCATGCCCCTGCAGCCGCGCGCGCGTTGCAACTGCCGCCGGCCTGCCCAAGCTCTGCCCCCACCGCCCTGACGACACCCAAGCCTCCCAAGCCTCTCCCTTCGTCCCCTCCACAACCTCGTCAGGTGCTGCGCACGCGGGACGCGGCGCTACGAGGGCTGGTCCGCAGCTTGGAGGGGCTGATAGAGGCGTCTCGACGCATCAACCAGCACACCGCGGGCGGCAGCAGCGGCGCCGGCGGCGCCGAGGACGCCGGCGCGTCGGAAACGCACGCAGTGCCGCTGCAGGCGCTCGCGTCGCTGCGAGAATGGAAGCATGCGCTGCGGCCGAGCGGCGGCGAGCAACAGCGGCAGCAGCAGCAGTGCCAAGGAGGCTCTGACCAGTCGCAGGCGAGCAGCGCAGGCGGGGGCAGCGGGACCTCGGCCGCAAAATCGAAGGCCGCCGCTGGCTGCGAGGAGGGAGGCGGCGGCCAGGGCAGTAACAGCC
>NW_014012159.1:4424-14651 GCF_000611645.1 Monoraphidium neglectum
GGGCAGTAACAGCCCCGCCACTGCGGCCACGGCGGCGGCGGCGGGGGCGGCAGGGTCTGAGGCAATCGCGGCTCCAGCAGGCCGTCAGCGGGAAAGCGGCAGCAACAGCGCCGCCTTGGCGGATGCGTGCGGCGCCGCCGCAGATGGCATGCCATCGGACGAGCTGCCGTCCTGGGTGGATGCGCTGGGGCCGCTGCTGCGGGAGCCGGAAATTGCGGCGGCGTTGGAGCGCGGGCTAACGGCGCAAGATTTTGCGGTGCAGGTGGATGCAAGGGGGGGGGGGGCAAAGGGAGGGGGCACGGGCGCACCTCGCACAGCGGGGCAGGCGTTGGGTGTGGGCGCGAGCGAGCCAGGCTGAATGCACCTTGAACGTGGAAGCAGCTGCTTGCATTGAAATGAGTGCGAGGTGTTTATGAGCACATACATGGTCACACTCACAAACCCCGCACGCATCCGTACACACACACACAGTCACACGCTCACACACACAAACCCACACAAATACACACATGCACGCGCGCACATCTACACTCACGCCCCTCCACATGTCTTGCAACCACCCGCAAACTTGGAACACTATGTCACGTCGACTTGCCCTGCAGGCAGTCCAGTACGTGCGCAGCGTGGCAGTAGACATGAGCCAGTGAGCCCCCGCCCACGATGGCCGCTGCGGTCAAAAGCACACGCACTGCAGACGAAGCCTGGGACAGCGCTCGCGGCTGCAGCGCTGCCCTGCCTTGCCTGTCGGACAGACGCACAGCCCCGTCAATCCGATCCAAACCAGCTTGTCGCATGTGGACGAGCAGACGGGAGCGGGCGATTGCGATGCCGTTTCAACTAGCCTGGGCCGGCCGGCGTCGCCTGACCAACCATGCACCTCCTTGCCCCGCCCGCCTCCCCCGAACGCCGCCCCGCAGCGTGATCAACTGCGCCCCCGACGCGGCCGCGGCGGAGCGGCGGCTCAGGGCGGCAAACGACCGCAAGTGGGCGGTCTTTGCGCTGTTTCTTGTGAAGAAGCCCGAGGCGCTGTTCCAGATCACCCTGATGGACCTCGGAACCTTGGAGCCGCTCATAGAGCCGCCCAATGAGGATCTGTGGGAGTACGTGGTGCGGCAGACCAAGTTCACTCCCCAGCAGGTGGGGGCCGGGGGCCGGTGGCAGAGGCTGGGATGGGACAATTTTAAAGGGGAGGGCAGAGTGGCCATGGCAAGGCTGTGGGGCGTAGGTCTCCCGGCGCGCCTTGCGCTATGGTGGTTCCGAGCAAAGGGTTTCTGGGCCGAGCTTCTGGTGCTGAGACACATACATGCTGTGTCGCACACGTGTACACTCATGTGCACACACACGCGCGCGCGCACACACACACACACACACACACACGCACACACACACACACACACGCACACACACACACACACGCACACACACACACATCCATGCACACGCAGTCACATGCTCACACATGCACCCACGCACACATGCAAACACACTCGCGGCACCGCTCTCAGGGCGCCATAACGGACTGCCTGGCGGAGATGCTGTGCGCGCGCAGCGCGGCCATCCAGTCAGAGCTGGAGTCTCTCACGCGGGACCAGCCTGACGCCCATGACGTAGAAGCCGGGGAGCTGGTGCTGCAGCGGGCAGAGGGGCTCAAGGTGCGCGGCTCAGAGCGAGTGTGTGTGTGTGTGTGTGTGTGTGTGTGTGTGTGTGCGCGCGCGCGCGCGTTCGCCTCAATATGAGTGCTGCAGGGCACAGCGATGACAGAGCGACGGCACAGAGGCGCAGCGCGTGCAGAACAGCCGCCGGCACCACGAGCGCGCGCACCACCGGGCGCAGCGTGCGCCAAACATCCCTGCCGGCCCTCCCTCAGGCCCTCCACGGGTGGATGGCCGTGGCGGCAAGCCTGGCGTTCGGCCACGAGACCCTCACGCCGCTGCAGGTGCGTGGCAAGGGCGGGCGCCGCAGGCCCCGCCTGCGCCCCACGAGCAGAGCCTGCGCACAGGAGAACGGCGTCCCGCAGTTTTTGGGCACGGCGAGCGCAGGGTTTGCGGTCCTCGCACGCCACCTCAGCGCCGGGACCCTGCGTTTTGGCCCGCCCGCAAGCTGCCAGGGCGCGCACGCGCCTCTGATGTGCCTCCCCATCATGCACCCCCCCCCCCCAAATGCTTCCCCTCAGATCGCCTCCATGATGGCCGCGGGGTTCCCCTACCATCCGTCGCTGCTGGGCCTCTGGCGCTCGTGGAAGCGCATGCAGCAGCAGGACGCCGAGCCAGCGGCCGGGTCTGGGGATTCAAGCACGGCCCCCGGCGCAGGCGCGGGCGCCGGCGGCCCCAGGGCGGGCGGCTAGCCGCGCCGCCCTGCCGTCAGCTGGCGCCGCCTCTGGGCGACCAACGGGTGTCGCAGACCTGTGTGTGTGCGCGCATGCGTTAGACAATGGCGCGTGTCGCCTCCCTCCATATGATGTGTTGACACACTGGCAAATTGTTTTGTATGTTTCCTCCTAAATTGGCGCGGCTGCAGCAGCCGCCAAAGCCACCCCCACTCAGGCGTGCTGTGACTTGCACGGCGCCTGCCTGCGCTTCGCAGCCCACAATCTCGCAGTCTATGCAATGCAATTTCGACCCCTGGCGCGGCGCCGCGGCGGCGCCAAGCCTGCTCGCCGCGTTGGCACTTGCGTCCCGCCGGCTGGCGCACGCGCTTGCTGCCGCCACGCCCTCTTTGATGGTTGCGAATTCCCGCTCAAGTTGGCGCCGTGAGGGGCCGCCTTTTGGGAGCTGAAATAACTTTTGAGGTCCACACCTTCAATACCTTCGATGACGTCCTCTGCCGTTTGGGCCCCACCCCGTCGCGGCAAGGGCCGGCGAATCGGCCAGGCGAGGAGGCAGCGTGCACCCTTCAATGCGCCGCAGCCGCGCCCCCGCGTGGATCCGCCCGGCCACGAACGCACCGCGCGGGCCGCACTGCCAACGTGCCGGTGCGTGGGCGGCCTTGTGACCAGTGCGGTGGAGAACCAGCCGCGCGCGCGGCGTTGACGGTTGGCCATGAGTTCGAGGTATTGCCGGCGTTCCATTGAACCCTTTTTGTGTCAAGCATCCATAAAACCGCGCCTTGTCGCCTTGCGTTCGTCTGACCCGCCCTCAGTCAATGGAAGGTCAAACCCCTCACGAGAATCCATGTGAGCACCGCATCCGTTCCGGAATCGGTTACAAATCTGAATGACCAGATACAAATGGTGTAATAAACATGGCACACCCCGCCGACTCAAGTCTTTGACCAGGGTGCAGGTTTGTCACCTTGTCAGCCAGCCAGGGCAGGCAGGGTTGTATGCACCTGTCACGAGTTCGCTGGAACTGCTGCTGAGTCAGCCGTCAGGTTCTCTTACCCCGCTGCCTGGCAGCCTTGTGCTGCCAGGCAATGTAGGACGGGATGTAGGGGCGGTTGCTCCCCACGCGTCCTGGCTCCAGTAGTGCGGGAGGCCGCCATGGGCGAGGGCCACTCGGGTGTGTGCCCCGCCTGGCTGCCAGCCTGGCACGGCCAGCTTACTTGCCATCGTTTTTGTATTTTCTTGTTTGCTGAGGCCATATCCATCCCTCCTTAGCTTTCCTGCCGCCCCTTCCAACATCTTCCAGGCTAGCATGCTCGCTCTAGTCAAGGGCAAGGCTACCGATTTGCAAGACTGCCTGACTTCCGAAATGACACGTGCGCAAGAATTTGGTCACATACCAAGTGTAATGTTGTTACAGGTTAGCGCCTGCGATGCGCGGCGTCGCGTAATAGGTTTGCGACACAAGCACAGCGACAGGCAGCTGGTGCAAGGCACCGTGCCAAATACCTTCTAATGCCGTTGCAACCGTTGCCAGGCGGGGTGCCACCACCCCGAAATGCGGGGCGGACTGATCAGGGCGGCACAGTGTCAGGCTCAGGCAGCCAGCGCCTCAGCGGCGGCGTTGGTGGCGGCCTTGGCGGCAGCCTCCTGGGCCTGGCGGCGGCGCAGCACGCCGAGGGCCACGTGGGCGGCCTTCTGGCCGGACACGAACATGGCGCCGAAGGTGGGGCCCATGCGGGGGGAGCCGTCGATCTCAGACAGCTCCATGCCTGGGGGAGGGTTCGGGATATTGAGGGCGTGGCAGGAAAGACCATGAGCCAGGGATGGCTGGGCGCACGTGACACCAGGCGGATTCCTGAAGTGTCCTGGCCCTGGCAGAAACGCGTTTGTGTCGTGTCACAAAAGCTGCCAGGCGGCAAAGCAGACGGCGCGAGGGGGGGGGGGGCGTGGCGTCATGTCGACTCACCGGCGAGCACCATGCCGGGCACCACCTCGCGGGTGTTGGCGACGATGCGGTCCTCGGCCGCGTTCATGTCCAGGGCAGCCATGCCGGGGATCTCGTCGACCTGGGAAGGGTTTAGGGGAGGGGGTTGTGCGGCATGATGTGCGTCAGCGCGCGTTTCCCTTGAAATGAAGGGTCCAGTCCGGCAAGCAGGCAGACACCAGCCCTCCAGAACGCGGGTAAGGAGCTGGGGCTGCAGGCCGGACGGATTTCACTGACGCAGGGAACGGGCAAGAGTCGGGGTACCAGAGGGGGCTGGATTTTGGCGGATTGCGGGCCCCCTCCCCAGAGATCCCGGCCGCACCATGCCGAGCTTGGCCAGGCGCTTGACGGAGTGCGCGCCCATGGGGCCGTCGTGGCCGCAGGTCGACACCACGACCTTGGCCTCCAGGACTGCGGGTGAGGAAAGAAGGGCGGATGGAGGGGTGCGCAGTCAGGCGAGGGGCATGAAGCGTAAGGGAGGCAGGCGCCGCAGCCCTGCACCGCTGCTGGACAAGGCGCGCGGCAAAAAGCAGCCAGGCGCCGGCGCTCCCCATGACCCTCACACAGGGCGGGCCACGCCTCGTATCACAACTAGCAACACGAACAAGCAGCAGCAGCAGCAGCAGCAGCAGCAGCAGCAGCAGCAGCGACGATGGGGGCGGCCCACCGTTGGGGTCCATGCAGGACTGGGTGTCGTGGTGGAGGGTCACCAGGGTCCAGTTGGTGACGACGCCCCCGATGCGGCGGCCGCTGACGGCGTCGTCACGCACGATGAGGTCCTCCACCGCGGTGGCGTTGAACAGCTTCACGTTGGGCGCCTGCAGGACCTGTGGTGCAATTGAAGGGGGAGAGGGAAGCGAGCGTGATGAGTGACGGGCTGATCCGAAAAAGCAGAGAGGGGACCAGCATGGTGGTGTACAGTGGCTTTAATGTGAGTCTGGGTGTGCTTTGTCACACACATGGCAGAAAACCAGGACCACCAGGGACGTGGAAAGCCACCAACAGGGGGAGGGGGGGGGGCACCTTGGAGAGCAGGGTGGAGGTCATGAGGGCGGCGTGCTTTACAACCACGTAGTCGCCCTCGTCCTCGTAGGGCACGGCCAGCTCGTCAAGGATGGCCTGGCCGGGCTTGCGGATGACCATGGCGCTGAAGAGCTGGCCGCCCAGCCACGCGCCGCCGCCGGGGGACACGTTCTGCTCGATGATGGCGATCTTGGCGTCGGGGGCGAGCTTGGACAGCTCGTAGGCGCACGCCAGGCCCGCGGAGCCGGCGCCGGCGATGACGACCTGGTTTGGAGCGGAGAGTCGGGAGGACGATAGGGGGTTGAAAAGGCATGACGACAACGAGGAAGAGCAAATTAGGGTCGGTTTTGGGGCCGGAAAATCCTAATGTACTAATCAGGAAGCGACTGTAACGCTGCATCAGCCGAAGCGGCGCTGCTGGGCCGCTGTGCTAAGGGAGCAGGGCGGAGTGGCAGCAGGGGGGGCAGGGAGGAGTGGGGGCACGCGGTGAAAAGCAGTGGCTCACGTCGGCCTCAGCGTAGGTGTCGAGGTCCTTGAAGTAGCGGCTGGTCATGGCGCGAGACACCTTTGGGGAGAGGGGGGGCGAGGGCGGGTGTGGAGGAAAGCATACTTGGGGGTCTCGCCTGGAAGGTGCTGACCGGGAGCGCCTGGGAGGCGCCTGGGATGAAGGCGCGAGAAAGGGCACCCGCAAAACTGGCGACAGGCGCGGGCGGCATTCGTCAGGGTTCGTCGCAAGGGGAAGGCGCATGGTTTCCAGCCGCAACCCGCGTGTTGCTACGCGCTCACGGTGGCCTCGCGGATGGGAGCGAAGCGGTAGTCATCAAACGGCGTCGCCACCGCGGCCGGCGCGCCGGCCGCAGCCTGCGCCGGCGCGTCGGCGCCGCTCGCGCGGAACAGCTTGGGGGCGCTGTCGTTGAGCGCCGCGCGGGGCACGACGCGCGAGGCGGCGGCGCGCTTGCCCGAGGGCGTGGCGACGGCGGAGACGGACAGGGCCGAGCGGGAGACGACGAAGGCCATTGTTGCAGGTAGGAGGGGCTGTGGGGCGGTACGGCGTGCCGGCGGCGTTCGGGGAGGGGAGAGGGGGCATTGGTGCTGCGCCTCTGGGCTGGCTGGCAGGAGGGACGGGCGGGCCCTTGGTCTGGGAGGGCGTGCGCAGGGCGCCGCGCGCTCCCAGCCAGGCCCTTGACGGCGCCGGGGCGTCAGCCGGGCCGGCCTGGGGACGGCGGCCGCTGCCGCGCCGCGCCGGGCAGGCGGCGGCGCGGCGGACGGCCGCTGGTGGCGTGCGCTCCGTCACACAAGGGGGCCTGCATGGTCCGGTGCATGTGCAGGAAAAAGAGGGAGGCCCTTCCCGACGCAGGAATTATCCTGATCCGGTAATAACGGTATGATCTCAGCCCTTTCGGGCACCCGTTGGGCGTAGGAGGGTCAGCAACACGGAGAGGGATGGCAGGCATGCCCAAAAGGTGACAGATCACCTACAGGCGATCTGAACGCATGACCTGGCGACCATTGGCGGCATCGGGCCCACGCGCAATATAATCAAGGTATGCACATGCAAATGCGATTGGTGTTGGGGGGCGGAGGGCTCCCGGGAGCCTCGTCGACGGGGGTACACCAATTCACCTGAAGGCTGTGGGCTGGAGGGCCAAGGAGCGCGAAGGTGCACCTGCGATCACATGGGGGCGATCAGGGCATCGCCATAGGGGCTCCAGATGTGCGGCCAGGCAGCGCAGGGCTTCCCCACCAGGGGTGCGTGATCTGAACGTTCTGTGGGGGCGCGCAAGACCCCTCATTGACTCACCGGTAGGCGTACGATAGCTTGTGGAATGAACACGATATGCATGCGCATTGCCTCAAATTGAGCGGGGCCAGAAACCCGGTTCAGTTTCCAGAAACGTCAGGCGGTCGAATAGGTCCTCCCCGACCCGTGAGAGATGCTCTGGACGCACTGAGCATCCGTGGCAGTGCGGGGGCTGGCCGTACTTGGGAGACTTTGAAGCTGGCGCTTGTGTCAGCGTGGAAGCGACGGCATCGTGTGTGGCAGACAGCTGA
The DNA here is from genome assembly GCF_000611645.1 of Monoraphidium neglectum. Lineage (NCBI taxonomy): Eukaryota > Viridiplantae > Chlorophyta > Chlorophyceae > Sphaeropleales > Selenastraceae > Monoraphidium > Monoraphidium neglectum. The sequence continues at coordinate 11,807 of NW_014012159.1, forward strand.
GCTGCAGTGAAGTGTTGCACCCAAGAGCTGCATTGCAACAACGGCCTGGACAGCTTGCAAGCAATCACAGCCAATGTGGCATAGAGGCATCCGCCGAGGGTGACGAAGTCATGCCAGCCACCAACCGCTCTGTCGAACGGTCCACCAGCCAATTGTGCCACGGCCAACCACACCACACGGCCGCAGACCGCGGCCCTCGCCGCCAGCAGCGCTGGTCACAAAATACACCGTGATGAGAACACAGAGCAGCCGCCGCGAGTACCGAGAGCAACGCCTAGGAGCGGGCGCGCCACAGAGGCACACTTTCCTGCTGTTCACAACCTGACTGCGCCCCCGCCGTTCCCCGGCCCCTCGCGTTCTGGATACCAATCCCACTGCCCTGCTGCGGCTGCCAGGCAACACCGACAGCCTCGACGGGTGGCAAGTTGTCATGCCCTCAGCGGACGGCGGCGGTGGTAGCGCCGCCTGCGCCTGCTCCAGCAGTTGGTTTCCAAAGGATCTGAACGCGTTCTGGTGAGCAGAATGCAGCCTCGAGCATCGGTCTGGTAATCGCTGACCTTTGGGGGCAGCAATGGCTGCTCTTGCCGGGTTTACCCTGGAAAGGTTAGGGCTTGGGCCAAGCAGCAGCTGACGGTGCACCCTGGGGGGGGGGCGAGGGGGGCCGAGGTTGGGGCGCATCGCGCCATCGCCAATCACCAGTGGCGAGACGGGCCGGCCAGCCGCGTCCCTCGTCGAAGCGCCATGTCGCACCCGCCGCCGCCGCCACGTCTAGATGCTGCGCGCCGGGTCTGGGGGACACGAACAGCTGCTGCAGTGCGTTCAGCAGCAGTGCTGCAGCCGTGCGGCCTTAGGCGTAGGGAGGTGCATCTCCCGCCACAGCTGGGTGGATGCCAATATTGACCAAAACATTTGAAGGATGTTTTGTCGACAAATCTTTTGCCGTGCAGGTATAGTACGCTGACAAAGATACTACAAGTATAGTGTCTACAAAAATATACATATGTACATAAAGGTACTATAAAGACCATCGATACTGTAATGTAGATTGCAAGCCTGCCACTTTGGGGGACTTGCGTCCTCACAACGGAGTCCACCACCGTCAGTAATGGTGCCGCACAGCAATCTGCGCATCTGGCGCCCCCGCGCCCGCCCTCGCCTCCCCTGACGGTTGCTGCGTGAGTCGGCACAGCCGGGCCGCGGCGCACCCGTCAATGGGGACGATAACGCCACCCTGCTTGCCGCGGTTGGATGTGGCCCAGCACAGCGCCACACGTGGGGCCCTGACCCGCGCCTGGCCAACTCGCGTGCTGCCCCACACCCGCCTCTCGCGCCTCGGCCGTCACCCCCATCCAACCTGCGCTGGCCCCCGCGCGCCGCGGCGCCTGCTTTCCTGGCACACACACTCACGCACGTTCGTGTGTGCACTGCAGGGGGCTGCGGTCGGTGGGGGCTGTCGCTGCTGACGGCTGCGGCCGGTCGGGCCCACGGCTCACCAATTGTGGTGCCACTGCAGCATCGCCTCTGACGCTCGCCAGCTGCCAAATTTGTCCACGATGGCCCAGTTCCCCGACTTAAGCCCTGAAACCTGTCTGCGCTTTGCAACTGTGCTCCTGCCACAAGATGATTATATGTTGTCCGATGACATCACGACCCGTCATCGTCGTATATATTACATGACGTCACAAGGGCTCGGCCTTTTTCCTTTGTACCTGCCAGATCAAAGCAGACGAGACGGCTAATGTTGAACATGATCAAATGCGACGCGCCCGGCCGCTGCTCGTGCAGGACGGCCGCTGCCGCGGCTGGCACAGCTCATAAGCCGGGACGTGCGCAGCGTGCGACGGATGTCATGGCAGCCCGTCGCGTGGACGCACAAGTTGGTGGAGGCGACAGGGACAGAGACAGCACCCAGTTGTGCCTCTCACTATGCTCCTTTTGCTTAGGAGTTGATGCAGTCACACATGACAGCGCATTGGCTGGGCATTCTAGTGGTACAATGAGGCTGGCGGCCACGCCAGCCACCAGCTGCGTCGCATGAGTCATTCAACAGCGTGCGCCAAGTAACGCCGGGAGTGTGCGGACGGACGGGCAGACTGAACGTGGGGAGCTAGCTAGGCGGCGGACAGCGCAGTTTTGCTGTGCGGCGACAAGTGACTGTGGGCGCGGTGCGCGCTCGAGGGACAGGTGATGTGCCCAGGCATCTGGGCGCCCAGAAGGAGGACGCGGGAGTGCAAGGCGGTGACAGACGGCTGGCTGAAAGGGCGAGCGGAAGGGATCGGCTGAAAGGGCGAGCGGAAGGGATCGGGGCCAGAATCCCAGGAATAAGTCCGGGGAACCAACCGGTCAACGAAGAGAGGGGCAAGCACCCACAAACTGAGAGGGGGCAACAGGCAGAGCGAACCGATCGGCACGGCTGACAGGCCACACCGGCCGGCGCGGCCGCGGGTGGGGTGCGCAATGAAGGGCGCTCGCTGGGTTGGGCGTGAGAGACGTAGCCGTGTGGGCGAGCTTGTTCTGGCCCACTGTGAGGCACCATTAGTCCTCCCCCCACCCACAAAAACGTCCCCGCCTGATAGGGGCAACGTCCCGGCACATGAGGCAGCAGCTGCAGGCTGGGCATGGAATCGGGCATCTGACGCCTGGCGGGGACGCTGAGTCAGCTGATCTCTTTGCTGCAGCACAGCCGTTGGGCGTGCAGGGCGGGACGGGGTCCAAGCGGCGGTGCAGATGGTGACGTCATGCGACATCAGCACGAGTCTTGGTGCACGGGGGCCCCGCGGCTCTGCTGATCCTCATCGACCCGCGCCCGCCGCCGCGGGTGCGGGCGCGCGCCGCCGCCCGCGAC
>NW_014012158.1:0-3547 GCF_000611645.1 Monoraphidium neglectum
CTGCTCGCGCTGAGCGGCCGCGCAGCCGGCGCGGGGCGCGGCGCGCTTGGGCGCGCGCGGGAGCAGCTGGGGCGCGGGTTCTGTGGCGCCGCGCTCGCGCTGCAGCGGCTGGCCGGCGCGGGCGCGCGCTGGGGCGCCGCGAGGCAGCAGCAGTATCATCATTACCACCAGACCCAATTAGACCGGCTGGTGGGCGGCAGCGGGGCAGCAGCGGCAGCAGCAGCCATCGTGAATGGCAGCGTCAACGGTGGCGGCGGTGGCGGCGGCCTCGGTCTGGGCGGCGGCCTGATGCGGGGGTTCGCCTGGCTCGGCGGCTCTGCGCTGCGAGCGCCGGCCGCGGCGGTGGCTGCAGGCGCGGCGCGGCTGCGCGCGGCCGACGCGGCGCCGGCGGCGCGGGCTGCGGGCCTGCGCGCGAGCGCGAGCTCTGGGTCCCTCGCGGCCGCTGCCGCCGCCGCCGCGGGCAACGGCACGGCCCCTGCGCTCGACCAAGATGGCGGCACGCCCGCCGCGGCCGCCGCGCTGCGCATGCGCAAGAGCGCCAGCTGCGGCGCGCTGCTGTCGGATGCGGGCGCGGGCGCGGGCGGCGTGGTGTTTGGCGCGGCAGGCGGCCGGCAGACGCTGCACCTCCCGGGGCCCCGGCTGGCGTGGCTGCGGCGCGGCGCCAACGGGTCCGTCGTCCTCCGCGGCCCCTGAGCCCACGTCGCGCCCTCACCCTGCCCCGCTGGCGCGAGGGCGTCGGCGCTGCGCGCGCCTCGCGGCCCTGGTCGGTCCGCCCGTCCGGCCTTGCTCGGCCCTTCCGCCGCTGCCTGCCGGACGGAGCCGTTCTTTGTAGCCTCTGTCCTCTTGGCCCGGTCGTCGTGGGACAACGCACATTGGTGTTGTCCCGCACGCAGGCGCCAGAATTGAAGCAGCCCTCGCCCTCTGCCCACCCATCCCCCCTTCCGGGGGCCGCGGGGGGTCCCATCGCCTCATCGTCGCCCTGTCCGCCAGGCCCGCCCATCGAAAATGTTGCCGGGCAGCTTCCTCCGGCTTCCCGCTGGCAGCGTGCCTGCAGCGGCCGCGCAGGGGCGTCTCCTCATGCCTCTCCTGCCGGCTGCACTGGAAACCGCCGCAGCCTGCAGACACACAGTCCAGGAGTTCCCAGCCTGGCGGCACGGCCCGCGGAGGGCGCCCCCGACCTGTTGGGCAGCGGCGCCCGCTCTCGGGTGGGGCAGCCGGCGTCTACGCCTGCCCCCAAGCTGTCTCGTGGCTGCGGCATCGATCCTGAACTTGGAGCCTATGCGCGCGTGGCCCGTAGTCTGCACGGCCCTCCTGGGGTTGCTCGTCAGCAGCAGTCCCACTCTCAGTTGCGAATCCCCAGGATCCCCTTTGGCGCAGACGGGCGGCGGCCTGTGCTTCCCCTCCGTCGACGCCACCCATTGATACATGCAGATGCGCGCCAGCGGGTCTGGCGAGGGCCTCTGCGGCGGCGCCGTCCGCGGCCGCGCCGCCGCTGCTGCCCCTGCTGCTTCCTTTGTGCCAGCCCAGGGGCCCAGCTCATTCGCAGCGCCCCTAGCCTCGTGACCAATCCTCCAGACAAGGCAGCGTCATAAGGGCGGCGCGGCAGATTAGGTCCGCACTTTGTGGTGGCCTCGTCGTCACCCTGGTTGCGGCGGCGCCACCTTGGTTGCGGCAGCGGCGCGCCCGAGTATGCCTTGGCATCTGCACCTGTTCAAGGGTGCGCCTCATCAGTCGGGTCGCAGAGCTTCGGCCCCGCCCCTTTTCACCCGGGGACTGTGCTTTTTACAGGGATCAGGGAGTAGCCCGACGCCCTCACCTTTGCCATTGCAGCGCCGCGTCTGCGTCGCCATCAGGTTTGTCAGACCTGTCCTTCAGGTAGTGCATTGTATTTGTGCGGCCCACCAAATTGAAGAACCTTGGCCCAGTGGCGCGCTGGCCCCTTCCTGGTCAGCGACCTGGCCTGGTGGCCTCTGGGGCCCTTGTAGCTGTCTATCTTTTGCCACGCTCGGCGCCCTGTGGCGCCCTGAGGGCGCACGTGCATTGCGCGCGCCGCCCTCCTTGACTGCAATTGCAGACGTGGTTCCAGGCGTGTCCCTACCTGTGCCCTGCAGCTGGCCCGCCGCACTAGACTGCAACACCCAAAAGGTAACTTGTATCTTGCTCTGCATTGGTGCGGTTTCACCAGGTGTGGGGTTGGGCACATGCGTGGGCCAGCCGACGCAGGTGTTGACTACCTGGGTGTGAATGCGCCCCCCTGCGAGTTGCAGGGCACAACAGTCAAAGGGCGTGCCAGGTACACTGCGCATTGATCAGAGCAGTGCAGCGGCCTGAACCAAGTTCGATCACCCTTGTAATAGTAGACTATAGTCAATTCTAGGTGCCTGTTGTGCGAGGTGCAATCGTGACACACGTCTACGGTGTCAAAGGCCGTCCCAGCACGCGTTGCGGATGCGATAGTTACAGGAAAAATCGTCTCATAGCAACATTCGCAGCTGCACACACCTGCCGCGCCGTCTCAACCAAACCGGCCCGCTCGCCTTTGGTCATAGCCTCACCCCGCTGCGCCCGCTTCGGCAGCACGCCCGCGCCGCTGCCGCCAGCGCCGCCCGGATGACGACCGACGGCGGCACATGCACGCCCAGGGGCGCACCGCCGTCCGTGGCGGCCTCGGGGGCGCCCCCGCCGGACCTTGCGCGTCTCAGTCGCATGAGCAGTGTCAGCACACTGCAGCGGTACACTATGCACCCCCCGTGAGTCTCCGCCGCCGCTGCCTGATGTGGGGCGGACGGGTTGCTGACAGGGCCACTGGTGGGACGGCGTGACGCGATTCGCGTAACTGGGCGCGCGGAGCGCACGCAAGTGGGGGCAGCAAGCACGTGGGTACCGATTGTGCGCCGCACACGTGCTGACTGGGCAGCCCTGCTTGTGGGTGGCGGCGACAAGGGGCAGGGGGCTCTTACCGGCGCGCCAGCAGTCACAATAAGCAGAGCCGTGCTAAGCCGCTGCTTTCGTGCCTGTGTGTAGCACCGAGGTGGCATTAGCGCGTGCGCAGCGGCTGGCTGATCATGGGTTGGGTGGAGTGGGGCGAGGTCGGGGGGCAAGGAAAGGTGCACCCAAAAGCGCCGACTAACTGCGGATGACATCAGCAGCCAGGCGACATCTGCGGAGCACCGGAGCACCACGCCACCGCCAATGTGGTGTTTGCATTTCAAGACCGTAGCGTGCCCCTGCACGCACCCGGCATTTGGGGACAGCGTGGATCCAGTTGGCTGTTGGATTCTCATCATCCCCCCCCACCCCACCCCGCGGGAGCCCCACATCCCAGCCCCAGCACTCAAACACACGCCACCTCACCCACCAAAACCCCTCCTGACAGTGCCAAGCCGGTGCGCCGCCACCCAGTGGCCGCCGCCTTCCTCTGGTGGGCGGACTGGGCCGTGCCTGGACTGGGCATGTTCACCGCCGGTGGGTTTGTGGCCGCGGGACAGCGCACTGCCTTGGATGTGGTGGGTCATTCTAGGGAGGGGTCCCAAGGAATGGTGAGGCG
>NW_014012158.1:3800-6147 GCF_000611645.1 Monoraphidium neglectum
GGGTTGGGGTGGGGGGGGGGGTAAGTCATTTGAGCACGAGAAACAAAGCCTGGAACCGCGCACCACGCGAGCAGGTTGCAGGCGCACGGTCGCGGCGCGTGACCCTCTTCGTGCTGGCACGCATGCCGGGTGGCCTTGCCTGGCCGCGCCGTGCTAATGCTATATCATACCATTGCGTTGCAATCGTGTGCACATGTTCAATCGTGCCTGTGGCATCATTTGGGGCTGTCAGCCTACATCATCTTCAGGTGGGGCTGGCCTTGGCTGACACGAGTGGCTCGTGCTTTTGCGGGCCTGCGTGGGTTCGACTGGGGGTCCAAATGTGTCATGGGTACCTGGGTGCGTGGGTGTGCTTGTGTGTCCAGCGCCTGAGCGCGCACACTACATGAGTCAAGGGATGTGCACACCCGTCGCATTGCCGCACATCAACTGGTCCTGATGCAACGGCCCCCGCTGCTGCCAGCGCCCACCATTATCATCACGAACACTAGGCTCGTCAATCCGCGCCTCTCCCCTGCCCTGTCTTCGACACACTTATCCGCTCGTCATCCACCCCCAAATCCCAGCACGGGCCTGATCAAGCCATTCCAGCAGGCCATCTTCCCCGACTGCTTCACAACTTTTGAGGCCTGCACCCTCAACGAGGTGCGGCGCCGGCGCCAGCGGCACACTTACTCGAGTCATCTCTGCTGCTGTCGCCCTGCTGCCTGCTGAGTTTGCTGTGATGGGGGCAGCACGCCTTGCTCGACCCTCTACATCCCGAAGGGCGTCGACTGAACCCCCACTGACGAGCCCCGCCGGCCGCCATGACGTCCGCATTCAATTCCCGCACCTGCAGACGCGGGTGATGACGTTCGCACAGTTTGGGGCGCTGATCGTCGGCATGCTGGTCTTCGGGGCGCTGGGTGACGTCATCGGGCGCCGCCTGGGCAGGTGGGCCCCCGTCAGGCGCCGCGAGCGCCCGCCCGCCCGCCTGCGCTCGCAGCACGCCGCGGCGCGGCCCGTCAAAAGGGCCCGCTGTTGTGTGGGCGGGCTGCGGCTGCTTGATTTGACAGCCTGCTGTGTCATGGTAGCTGGGCAGACAGGGGTGGGCTTGTCTGCAGCCCCCTACCCAGCCATGCCCCATTCCATCCTGCGCCTCCGCCCTGCGCGCAACGCGCACCTCCTGCCACCATACCCGCGGCCACACCGCCCCAGCCCACATGCGACACGGTGCAACCCCTCGACCCGCCCGCAACGCCCCGCATTGCGGGCCCGCTGACCCTGTGCGCCCCCTCCCTACATACCCCTAAACCGGCTTTCAAATATGATGGCAGCACTGGCTCCTCAGCCGTCATCCACGCGTGCAGCAGCCCCGCCCACACCTTCTTTATCATCCCCTCCCACTCACTGCCCCTCCCCTTGAAAACGCCCGGCCCGCCCCCCAAACAACACACACCAGCCGCCTTGTCGCCGCGATCATGCTGGCCGGCAGCGCACTCCTCGTCTTCACCCCCCTCGCGGCCGGCGGGGCGAGCTACCTCCGCTTCTTCGTGTTTGCCCAGGTCTGGGCTTCAAGGCTCAAGTTTTAGGGTTGAGGGTTTCACGGTTCAGGGTTGGGTGTCCCGCCTAGCAGCCGAGCACGAGCACATGACGGACACAGACAACATTGCCAAACCAAGGGCTGCCTGTCGTGCGACCCCTGCCTGCCGCAATGGACGCGTGGGCCCCTGCCACACGCGCACGCGCACCGAGTGCCGCTCGGAGCGTGCCGAGCACCGCCGAGAGCGCGAGGCTCCCCCTGCGTCTTGTGGTGGGCGCCGCCCGCCGGTGTGCACCCGTAGCAGTCTGTTGGGGCCCTCCGTCCTGACGGCTGCCATCACCCCTCCGCCCGCCCCTCTGCTCACCATTTCAAATCGTGGCCGCGGCCGCGGCGCGGCTGCTCAGACGCTCTACGGCTTTGGCGTCGGCGGGGAGGTGCGTGGGGCGCGGCTGGGGCTGGCGGGGAAGATGGGGGGGTCCGTGTCAGTGCAGTTGTTTGGGTCGCACTGTGTGTGACAGAGTGTCAATGTGAGTGTCGGTTTCTGTGTCAGTGCTCAGCAGGGGTGGGGGCAGCAGCGCCGGTGATGCGGCCCGGCCCCAGCTCGCGTTCTCGGCCAGACGCGGGGCGGCGGAGGGCGCTCGTGTTTTGTCGATCCGCCGCCGCTGCTGCCCCGACCCTATAGCCCTTCAACCACAGGGGCGTAGCCCACCCCAGTGGCTCCATTGATTGTGTTTGGCGTCGGATTCGGATCACTGAAACTATGTTTTCAACCACTGGTTATATACTCAATCTTTACCCCTTCCGCACTGCACCGCCCTCCCCCAC
>NW_014012158.1:6565-10819 GCF_000611645.1 Monoraphidium neglectum
AGCCAACCCCCTCCCGACCTCAACAACCCGCAACCAAACCTCGCAACCGCCAATCCACAACCCCCAACCCCCCAAAAAAACAGTACCCCATGATGTCCAGCTCAGCGGTGGAGCGCTCACAGGCCAGCACCAAGCTGCGCGCCAGGCGGGGCCAGCAGATGGTGCTCACCTACTCGCAGCAGGCGCGCCCGCGCCGCGAAAGCGTCCGCTGACGCATTCGATGCCTTCCCGCTGCTCGGCGGAGGGGCTGGACTCACACACGATTTGTTTTGCTGGGAGCGCTGGCGGCTGGACAGCCGATGGTGCACTGACAGGAGGGCATGCCGCCTGCGCCAGTCCCTGGCAGCATGCGAGAAACGAGGGGCCAGGCCAGGCTTGCCCCTGAATGCGGCGATCCGCTCAAACACTACTTGCAGCCTCTCGGCTTCCAAAAACACACACACACACACACACACACACACGTGTTACCCTTCAAATTTGTAATGATTGCCTGATATCAACAGGGCATGGGCGGCTTGGTCAACACGTGCGTCATTTTGATACTGATGGCGCTGTACCACCAGACGGGCTCCACCCTCGACCCCACAGCTTCCCGGGACATTCTGGCCCTGCAGGTGGGGGTTGTGGCTCGCTTGAGTCTGCTGCGCGGTGGTTAGGCATCACACGACTGGAGAAGCCCTTGGAGTTGGGGCGCTCTCCCATGCGCGCATGTGTAGGCAGCTGTTTGTGTGCGCGCAGCTGTTGGTGCGTGTCCGTCGCAACGGCCGTGGCGGTGAACGCTTGGGTGCGTTCGAAGCGCCTCGTCGCGCGCATTGCATATCCTTTGCGCTGTCCAGCCGCCCCTTGTGTGACGTTATCACGCGTCGCCCCAACAATTCCAACTCGTTGAACTCGTTCCATCGAGTCCAGGACACACGCACCCACCTCCCTCAAACCCCCCTACCACCAACCCCCCTTTGATCCCCCAGTTCGCGGCGGCGGTGGCGGTGGCCATCTTCATGACTGTCTGGCGCTTCACGAAGCTCAAGGAGTCCGAGGCAAGGGCCACGCAATCGCTGAGCCGCCGCGTCGCATCGTATGCAGTTTGACTATGAATCTTTTCCAAGGCTTTGGTCATCTGTTGAGGCTCCCTCCCCTGGCTTTCGCGTCGATACACGCAAACACCCGCGCATGCGCTTGCCCAACCCCCTCGTTCGCGCCTCCCTACACATGTCACACAGGTGTGGAGGGCAGAGAGGGAGGATGCAGAAGACATTGCAACGAACGTTGGGCACCGCCAGGTGCGACGGGCACAGCTGCAGCCTAGTGACGCGCTGACCTGGCAGGCGTGCGCGCATTGATGCACCTTCCTTCTGCCTTGATCGCACCAACTATTCAAGTCGGGCTGCGCAATTGCAGCTGAGGGTAACAATTGTTGTGCAGATGCAGCTCTCCTTACCTTGCGCAGGCGTGTGTGTGTGCGCGCGTCCACACACACACACACACACACACACACACACACACACAAACACAAGCGTAATCCACACGAGCACTCACACGCCAAATCTCCTGGCACGCCGGCCTGTCCCCATCCCGACAACTGTCTCCCCAAAACCCCCGCCCCCGCAGCGGCGTCTGCTCTACACCACCGCCCTCAAGTGGTTCGGCCCGCGGCTGGTGGGCACGTCGACCGCGTGGGCGGCCTCGAACTTTGCGTTCTATGGCAACAAGCTCTTCCTGTTCAGCTTCATCGCGACCCTGTACCCTGACGTGAGACCAGGGTTTAGCCGACAGGGTTTAGCCGGCAGGGTTTAGCATGAGCACCGGTCGGCTTGGCACTGGCTCAGGGTTCTGGTCGGGTTCCATGGTGGTGCCCCGCGGACTCAATGTGGGCGGGAGCGTATTAAACTCGATTGTCAAAGCAGACAGCTGGCGCCGCGCCGGCTGCATGCGTGCCGCTGGCGCCGGACCGGGTGCATCCCACCTACTTGAGTGGCAGTATGTGGCCTGGCAACCTCGAAGGACCCTGCACCCACCCAACCCAATCGGGGTCCGCAATGCACACAGCAAACGGTTGCCCACGCACAGCCATGAAGCTTTATCACCGACGCTGCGTTCTTCGATCGCAGCAGGCTCCCAGCACGTTGCACTTTCCCAGCGCGTCCCTCCTTGGCTGCCAAGGTGACACGCGTTGGTTGCGCGACAGGCACCCTGCATCCGCACTCATCCATTTACACGCGCGCATCCCGCAGGCCACGCCGTTTGAGCGCATGCAGTGGGCGGCCCTCAACAACGCCATAGGGCTGCTGGGCTACTGGGCCGCGGCGGCGGTGGTGGACAGCCCGAGATACGGCCGCCGCAACCTGCAGGTGGATGGATTTTTTTGTTGCTGTTGTTGACCGGTCCCACACACCCGCCTTGACACAGAGTTGTAGGAAGGTCCAAGGGGAACGAATAAAAACAGATACAACGAACGAATGCATCATTTGCAATTCCATGGCCGTCGGCCATGGCGTGATTTACAGCTCGGCTGCCCCTACAGGCTTCCTGCCGCCGCCGCCGCCGACCCCTCGCGCCTCCCCCCCCCCCCCGCCCGTTTGCACCAGCTGTTTGGTTTGAGTGCAACGGGTGTGTGCTTCCTGGCGTGCGGCGCCGGCTACCCCGCCCTTACCTCCAGCCCCGCCGGTTACAGGGTGTTCCAGGTCTGCGGTGTCTGTTGGCGCCCGGACGCATCTGCGTGGGGATCGCAGGGCCGGCCGCACCCCGGCCTGCTGTCATCTACTCCCTACTGCAGCAGCCCGCACCCATTTGACGGCCGCCGAGCCGCCTGTGCTTGTGGGCCCTGAGCGGCCGCTTGACACCGACGGCGCATGGAGTCGTCGAGCGCCGCGGCTGCTGCTACGTAGGAACCACTCACGCTCCTCGCCGTTCCTCATGTCACCGCCCGACCGCTCGCCCGTTTCTTGGCCCCTTCCTTTGCCCCCCTTCTCTCCGTCTCCTGGCCAGACCCTCTACTTCCTGTCCGGCTTCTTCTGCCAGTTTGGCCCCAACTGGTGCGTGGCGGTCAACCCATGTCAAACTAGGCAGGGGTGGCCGTGTCGTCAGTCCTTTGTGAGCAGCGGACCCCATGACCAGCCTCCCCTCCTCCACGCCCCCAATCCGCCCAGTGAGGAGCCCCACTTGCGTGCCGTCTCTACAGACCCTCCAACTCGAATGCTCCACCCCCCTCCGCTGCCGCTCCAAACCCCCTCCAGCACCAACTCCCTGGCGGCGGCGGAGGTGTTCCCCACCGACGTGCGCACCACCTTCCACGGCGTCAGCTCGGCCCTGGGCAAGGTCGGGGCGCTGGCGGCCAACGTCGTCTTCGGCTACGTGAGGTGCGGTTTTTTTGGGGGGGGGATCTAACCATTCACACATACAGCTGACGTGGTAAAACAAGGACACACGCACACACGCACGCACACGCACAAACACACACACACAAACACACACACACACATACGCAAACACACTCATACTCACACTCACACGTGCACACACACTATCACACTCACTTACACACACTCTCTCTCTCCCTCCCTTCCACGCACCACATTGCAGCGTCCAGACCACCTTCCTCCTGTCTGCGGCAGCCAGCCTGGCCGGTGCCCTAGTCACCCTCGTGCTCCTGCCCGATCCCTCAACCCTCACCCTGGACGAGCTCGACCGGGCGGTGAGGGAGTGAGAGGTGGCCGCAGCCGCTCCCGAGCGCACGAAAATCAGCGCCTGCGAATCGAGCATCGCCCGCCGCACGTGCCTGTATTCCCTGCCATGCAGGCTCTGCCTGATGTGCCCGACGCGTTCGATGGCTGGGCGTAAGCAGGGTTTGATTGCCTGCTGCCCCACGCATGCACCTCCCTCCACAAACACAAGTGTGACAAACAAAGGTGTGGACTGTATCCAGGAAGACGGGGCCCGCCTGCCCTTCCCCCTGCCTGCCGCGTGAACCTACAACAAACAACACCCCGCCCCATCCCTGCCCACCCCTTGCTGCCCGGATCCTGGGCTCCAGCACAAGTACATGCTCCTGGGCAGTTTCGAGCACTACCACGGGGAGGCAGTGAACCCGCGCCGCCTCTCGCTGCTCGAGAGGTGCGTGAGCCACCCCCTGGGTGGCGCGGCCGCATGCGGCAAGCGCGGGGCACGGCCTTCGGCCCGCTCCATCTACGGCGGGCGCCGCGCGCCGGCGGGCGCGGCTGCCCCTCACTGCGCGGCCCGGCGCGCGTCGCCGCGCCC
>NW_014012158.1:11595-15312 GCF_000611645.1 Monoraphidium neglectum
CCCCGCCGGCGCGGGCAGCCGGCGGACCCTCAGTTTTCTCAGCCGCCCCTCTCCCTGTCGCTCACCATTCACGCACCCCACCGTTTTTCCACACACTCTTTGGTGCAGGTGGGTCCTCGACTGGTCTGCCCACTACGACCCGGCCCTCGACGCGGCCCACCAAGACCTGCAAACCTTCACCGCTCCCTTCACGCCGCCGACCTCCTACCATGGCCCGCCCTCCTACCACGGCCCACCCTCCTACCACGGCCCGCCCCCTGCCGGCGCGCTCGCCATGCTTTCACTCTCGCTGCCCCCCGGCGCCCGCGGCGGCGCCGCGCCGCGCGCGTGGGCGCTGTCGGGATGGGGCATCGGCGGCGCGGCGCCGTGGGCGCCCGCAGGCGAGCCGCTCGGCCGCGCGGTGAACAGCGCGAGCTGGGCGCACGGCGCGCGGCCGGGGGCAGCTGCAGGGCGGCTGCCTGCCATGGGCGAGGAGCGCGGCGACGAGGACGACGCCGCCGCGGCGGGGGCAAAGGCGGCGTCGGTGGTTTGAAGCTTTCCGAGGTTGAGACGTGGCCGAGGATCGCTTGGCTTGCAGAGGATCTGGAGATCTGGAGGAGCTGACCACGAGCTTCCGACGTCCACAAGCGATTGGAGAGGGTACGCATCCATGAAACCAAGATGTGGAACTTTGGAACGACAGAAGAGCGGCGCGGCCTTCCCCAACTCGGCTGCTTGACCTGGCGTGTGCCGCCTGTGGGGGCTGGAGCCCTGCTGCCGCGTCCCGCCGCCCGTGCACTCCTGCCTCGCGGGCCGGTCGCGCCGGGGGCACCTGTTTAGGCCCATCTCATGTACTCTTACATCAGGAAATCGATCACGAGCGCCCCCATACCCTCCTCGCCCTCTGGTGCATTCAACCAAGAAAAGCTCCCCTTGCCCCTTTGCCAGTTTGAACGAGCGCCGCTTCTTCCGCCGCTGCTCGGCCACGCTTCCGACCCCGCCAGTGTCGGACCGCTTTCGATCGCTCACACCAAATTCTAGCCCCTCCCTTGAATCAAATCAGAACGGCGGACGCCCGGCAGCGTTTTGCCCTGCCGCCGTCCGCCGCCGCCATGATTGGCGGGGTTGCTGGCCATACCTACGTGCATGAACGCCCCGCGCGCGTCCCCACCTCATCCTGGCGCCGCCGCTTAGAAGCCGACGGCTGGCCGGGAGGGGCGGGGTGCCGCGATGGTGACGCGAGGTCGCGGCCCGCATCCCCCCATGATGCTCTGCGCAGCTGCTTGCCCACATGAAAGGGTCTGGCGCCGCCCTGAAGGGAGAAGCGGCGCGAACCATCTCTTATTCTTCCGCCTTGCACTGTTCAGCGGCAAGCCCATGGCGCCCATGACGGCTGGTGGCGCGGATGACATGATATGTATGCATCTCATCCGCCGCACGGCCCGAAGGCGCGGACGAGGGGACTGACAGGGCCACGCAGCTGCCGGGCAAGTGTCGCCCCTGCGAGCGCTTTGCCCGTGGCGCGACCTGCGCCCTCCCCTTTGACTCCGCGCCGCGCCTCGGCGGATCCCCCGCCCACGGGTTGTATGCACTTTGTTGCCTTGTGAGTGCTTTGTGGTCTGGCGCCGCCCCACGCAAGCCCCCCCCCCTCGTTCCTCGCGCCTGCGCCGCCGCCTGACTTGTTTTGGCCCCACCTGCAACTTCGAATAGCCGTCCGAGTTCCAACGAGTGGCGACACGCGCCGACCTATGTCGCATATTCACAGCTAAAAGATGTTGCAAGTGCCGGGTGTCACGCCGCCTCGGCGACAGGCTTGCCCATGGCTTGAGTAAAGGGGGGACGTGCAGGTGGGGACTCATCAGATGGCAGCAGCGCACGGAGGGGGGCGAGGGGGGGGGGGCGCCCTCGCTGCCCCAGGGGGAGTTAAAAGCCACTGGAGCGCCAACGAGTTGCCTGTATCACAGTATGAAGTGGGCAGGGCCGAGGGGAGCTGCAGGGGCCCAGCGAGGGTGCGTAACGTGAGGCACACAGGCGGGGGAGGGGGGGTGTTGATCCTGCCGCCGTGGTCATATGACAGTGACTGCTGCTGGCGGCGCCGCGGTACGTACGAGACAGTAACACGGCAGACAGGCGGCAGCCAGCGGCTGGACACCGCAGAGGGCACGTGCACATCACGCACGCGTACACACATACACACACACACACACACACACACACACACACACACACACACACACACACACACACACACACACACACACACACACTGGCTCGCCACCGCCAAGGTGAGAGTGGGGGGCCCCATCACCGTGTCTCCCCCATGACGACTCGGGTCGACCATCGAAACCGCCGTCGCTGCGCAGCTTCCTCCGGCTTCCCGCTGGCGGCGTGCCTGCAGCGCCCGCTCTATTTTGCCTTTCCTGCCAGCTCGCCTCGAAAGGGTCGCGACCGACACGCAGTGGAAGGAGAAAAAGCGATTTTGGTTTTCTTGTAATTGTGAGGAATACGGTACGCACACGGGCGTTGCGGGGCCCATGAGTTGACTCACCCATCGGGTGCCCCTTCCCCAGGTGCAGTGTGCACATTGAACGCGCTGTACAGCGGCCTGAACCAATTTCGATGACTCTTGTGATTTTAGGCTATCGTCAATCCTAGGTGCAATCGTGACACGCGTACCTAATACGGTGTCAAAGCCCGTCCCAGCAGGCGTTGCGGATGCGATAGTCATATATAGAATCGCCTCATAGCAAAATTTGTGGCCGCACACACCTGCTGCGCCTGCTGCACCGTCTCATTCAACCCCGCCGCTCGCCTAAGGTGGTCACAGCCTCACCGCGGCACCCCCGATTCGGCAGCGCGCCCGCGCCGCTGCCGCCAGCGCCGCCCAGATGACGGCAGAAGGGGGCACATGCACGCCCAGGGGCGCGCCGCCGTCCGTGGTGGCCTCTGGGGCGCCCCTGCCGGACCTTGCGCGTCTGAGCCGCATGAGCAGTGTCAGCACACTGCAGCGGTACACCGTGCACCCCCCGTGAGTCTCCGCCGCCGCTGCCATATGTGGGGCGGAAGCTTGCTCACGAGGCCATCGGTTGGGCCGCGGCGTGACACGAGTTGCGTGAACGCGCGGCCAGAGCGCATGCAAGAGGTGGCGGCAGGCATGGGGTTCGTTGCTGACTTGCGGCGAACATCTGACCAGGCAGTTCCGCTTTTGGGTGGCAGTGACGAGGGATGGGCAGCTCTTGCCAGCGCGCCAGCAGTCACAACAACCAGAGCCGCGCAAAGCCGCTGCTTTTGTACGTGTGCATAGCACCGAGGTGTGATTATCGCATGCGCAGCAGCGGCTGGCTGATCAGGGGTGCCACCCAGTGGGGTGGAGTGTGGTGGGGGTGCAAGAAAGTGGCGCGCCCGACATGTGGCGCTGTACAGCGCCGCGTGACCGCGGATGACATCCAGCAGCCCGACGACATTTGCGGCGCACCACGCCACCGCCAGACTGTGGTGTTCAGCCTTTCAGAGCGTAGCGTGCCCCTGCACGCACCCGGCATTTGGAAAAGTGTGGACCCAGTTGGCTGTTGGATACACGTCTCCAGAAAGCCCCCCACCCCACCCCTCGGGAGCCCCACACCCCATCCCCAGAACTCAAACACACGCCACCGCACCCACCAAACCCCCTCCTGACAGTGCCAAGCCTGTGCGCCGCCACCCAGTGGCCGCCGCCTTCCTTTGGTGGGCGGACTGGGC
>NW_014012157.1:0-10851 GCF_000611645.1 Monoraphidium neglectum
GGGTACAGCAGGGCGCCATGCGCAGAGAGATAGAGAGAAGGGAGGGCAGCCGGCTGCGAGCGGCTGACAGCTCACGCGTGCAACTCGCAGGCAGTCCCTCACCCCAGGGGGCGCCAAACTCGGCCTGGCCCTTATGGGCGCGGAACAGCAGCCCCAGCGGCGGCGCCGCGCTGGGCAGCAGCCACAGCCGCGGGGAGCTGTCGTCCCACACCACCTGCGGCGGCGGCGGTGGGCCAGAGCACAGCAACATGCGTGGAGCAGCGATGTGCGTTGGGGGGGGGGTCAGTGGGTTGCATGGGACCAACGCGGCTGGAGGTCGAAGGTCGCAGGTGTGGTTAGACCACACGCGCACACTGGCTTGCACCGACAAGCATCTGTGTGGGTCACCACTTTTGCAGAGGCGTTCCAGTTTTGAAAGCGGCAACTAACCAGGTACTCACCAACTACGACTCGAGTCAAGCAAGCTGCATCGTAATCACGCGAATCGCATGCAGGGGTTCAAAATCACCCCTCTCCGCCAAACACCCTCAGCAGCAGCCCTCCAGGACGAATGGAGCAGCAACCCCCACCCCAAGACCCCCCACCCTGCATCAACCTGCCGAACCCCACAAAGGCGACCCCCCAAGGCGCTGCCCCACAGAGGCGCCCCACCTTGTCCTGCAGTATGCGCGTGAGGTTCTTCCACTTGGCTGCGTCGCGGCTCATGTTGAGCACGTCCCTCAGGGCCCCCTCCACCTTGGGGTCCTCCTCGGCCCGCTTCACCAGGCCAAGAAGATCCTCAACTGAAAGGGGTTGGGGGTTGGGTGGGTGAGGGGGGAGGCATGTGGGGCGGGGTCAGGGTGGTTGGTGGGGTGTCACAGGTAGTGGTGGTGGTGGTGTGTGTGGGGAGGAGGGGGTTACCTCAACCAAATTCGTGGGAGATGAGTGGAACTGATGAAGTTAGGACGCCTGAAAGTGCGAGGATGGGGATCAAGGCCGGACACAAAATGCGCAAGCAGGCAAGCGGACGAGCCGCAACGACCGCACGATCGGCTGCGGCACCAGGCGCGGGCGCAGCGCCAGGAAGCCGCACCCGTCTCGCAGCCGTCGAAGGTGAGCTTGAGGTTGTTGATGGTGGTCTCTCCGAGGCTGGCGAAAGTCTTGTCGGTCATCACCTTGTGGTGGGGGTTGAGGCGCCCGATCACACAAAGAGACGGGGGTGGGCTGCGGGTTGATACACGCACAGGGTCTGTGTGATGACTTGGGCCCAGGGGGGGGCAGCCAAATTTTGTGATAATGAGGGCGGCTTGACAGGCAGCAAGCCAAGGGGGGCGTGACCGCGCCGCGAGCAGGGTGGTGGTTGGCGGATGGGAGGCGAGCATCGCCCCTCGGGGGTTTTCGGGCCTGGGGGCAGGGGCGTCCGAGGCGCACCTCTTTTGCGTACAGGTACTCGGCCTTGCGGCAGCCGTCATAGCCCTTCTTGGTGGTCACCTTAAGATTGGGAGAGCGAGTGATTGTGTGTATATGTGTGTGTGTGTGTGTGTGTGTGTGTGTGTGCACAAAGACAGGTGCGTGCTTGCAAACATCCTGCTCCCTTGGAAGCTGTGGCCCCAGCTGACAAACCAGAAAGCAGGGGGAGGGTGAGCTACCAACACAACACAAACCTCCCGCAACCAGCTACACAGAGGGTCATCAACCGCACCTTGAAGGGCTCGCTCTCCAGCTGAGTCAGCGGCAGGTCGATGCCGGACGAGGGGTCGCGGCGCACGGCCCTGGCCAGCAGACGGAACGCCTTGAACGTCCTTTGGGGGCCGGGCATCCGGAGGGGTCGAGCAGCGGAGCGTAATCATGGGGTGCACGGGAGATGGGGGTTGGGGTGAGCGCGGCAGAGTGGCTTGAAACGGTCGGCGAGGCGGCGTTGGGGAGAGCTGATGACTGGGGAGCTTGGCAGATGAAAACAGCCACGCAAGGCGAGCCGCATGCCAGGCGCCTGAACACGTGAGGAAAGCGTTGCTACCATGGCGGATGACAAGCAGGAGGCAGCAGCCGTGTGCCTTGAGGGGCCGGGGAGAAGAGGTGACGCTCACCGGCCGTCGACCTTGAACTTTGAGTTCTTGTTGAGAAACTGGATCTCTGGGATGCGCGCCACCGGGCCCAGCCGCTCGTCCTGGGGGCGGTGAGAGCGCAATGAGTGGGTTGGTGTGAGATATGTAGAGATTCCAAAGTGCCCCTTTGCGGGTCTAGCAGGCAGGGTTGATCAGAGACTGAGACAGGACCTCTACGCAGGGCGAGTGTGTGTGGTTGTGTGGGGTGTGTGTGTGTGGGGGGGGATGCGGGCATGTGTCCATGCATGCATGGCAGCCTGGCGTGCTGAAGAGCCACTGCATGAGACGCGTCCAGAGGGGCACATAAACATCACTCATACAAATCCAGATACATGCAGAGGAGTGCGCGCTGGGCGCCTGAAGTCAGGCTGGCCCCTTGAGACTCCTACCCTGTCCATTAGCGGGTTCTGCCGCTGGCCACTCAGACACCAGCAAAACCCCCTGGACACAAGCACACACACACACACACACACACACACACACACACACACACACGCGCCCAATAATTAATTGATACCTCCGATTTACTTGATTCCTCATCGGTTATGCTTTGTTCTTCTACGCATGTGTGTGTGTGTGTGTGTCCAGATGCGCGCGCGCCCACACACGTCCCCGGCGCCCACCTGTGTGGCGTCCAGGGGTATGCCGCCATCCGCCTCTGGCGTGGCCCCCGAGACGCTGACCAGGGGGTTGCCCTCGTCGTCCAGGAAGAGGGCCGCGGGGTCCTCGTACATGCTGGGGACGGCGGCGGTGCCGCTGATGACGTAGAGCTGTCGGGGCGGGCGTTTGAATTCCAGGGTTTTTTCTACCAGGCAGGGGAGGAATGCACTTGGAGGCGCTTTGACCAGGGGATTGCCGCTTGACGATTGGCCCGGATAAGATGACAGAAAAATTGTTCTGGATGCATCTTGAACAGTGTGTTGTGCCAAGTGGCATCAGATCATGCATCAGATGATACATCAGATCATGTGTCAGGTCATGCATCAAATCAGTTGAAATTACCTTGATTTTGACGTCGGGCACATACACGGCCGTGTTGCTCGCTCGGTCCACAGCCTGAGCATGGCGACAGATGAGAAGGTTTTGTGTGTAATTGTGTATGTGTGTATGTGTGTATGTGTGTACGTGTGTGTGTGTGCGCGCACACGGGTGCGTGTGCATGTGTGCGTGTGGGCGCTGCGATTCATCTCTAGGGCTTGCCGGACCTGATGGCTGGCGCACTGGGCTGAAAACACCTCTCAACAGCCATCAGGCCGCCGCACGCCCTCGGACCGCCCTTGGACTCCACTCCCAACTGCCCGGCAAACGGTCCAGCAGACCCACGATCACCAGTCACTCTCAGGAACAGCCCGACGGCCGGGCCGCGGCGGCGGTCCAGCGCTCACCTGGACGAACACGTCTGCGCCGCACTTGGCGCGCACCACCTGCCCCCCCTTGCCGTCGTCGCGCACCCAGTACTGTCCGTCAAACACCGACGCTTCGTCGCACACCTGCACAATTGCAAAACTGGGTGCTGTGAGCGTGAGGCAACAAGGTGGTTGCTGGGCTCTCAAGGGAGGCCCCACGCAAACGCAGTGGAGCAGGCAGGGAGAGGGTGGGAAGGAGCTCCTGCTCATGCTTCATCAGAAGTGGCAGCGCAGCCGCGGAGTTCCCGCACAATCTTGTGGAAGCATCAACCGCCGCCCCACTCATCGCCCCGAGTCGGCCCGGCAGTTGCCTCCCAGCCTCACCTTGAGCGCGTTGTTTTTGCACAGCTGGCAGTCCTCCAGGTTGCAGCCCCAGTGGCTGGTGTGGTTGACGCCGTACAAGTGGGTGTTGGGTATGGGGCGCGGGCAGGCGCGCGCTGTGCCATGCTGGAGTGTGAATTGTCTGGCGTTCCTGCAACACACGCTGCTCTTGACGCCATCACCAAACATGGCGAGCAAGGTTGTCAGGTAAAAACAATCAGCAA
Organism: Monoraphidium neglectum; assembly: GCF_000611645.1. Lineage (NCBI taxonomy): Eukaryota > Viridiplantae > Chlorophyta > Chlorophyceae > Sphaeropleales > Selenastraceae > Monoraphidium > Monoraphidium neglectum. The sequence goes on from NW_014012157.1 coordinate 4,036, forward strand.
TGGCTGGCATCACGCAAGGCCACTCACAGGCACGAGTGCTTCCACTCCAGCCGCGCATCCACCGGCGTTGCCGGCGCCCCGCCGCCGCGTGTCGCCAGCAGCTGCTGCGCTGCTGCCGCCACGGCCGGCGAGGCCCCGGCCCGCGGCGCAGGCGCGCCGAGGCCGATCATCCGGGAGCACACAGCTGTCACGGCGGCGGCGATCCTGCCGGCAGGGATTGCCGCCGCGGGCACGCCTAGCTCGGATAGGGCCGCATTCGTGTAGTTGAATAAGAAGCCCTGCGCGGCGGAGTTGGGTGTGCTGCAATCTGTGTGCCGGCGGCGGCGCGGCGGCAGTCCGGCGTTGCGCAGATGGATGCGCGCGCTTCGCAGCAGTTGCACAAGGAGCAGGTCCGGGATGGTGCCGTACAAGCCGGGCTGCGCGTCGCCCTGCTGCGCAAGCGCAGATGGCATTGGTTTTCTGCTGGCGGAATGCACATGCCGTCCTTGCTTGCCGCGCGGCGTTCGTTGCGACCCCACTAGAGGCGCCGCGCCTGCGCTTGGCGCGCCGCACCTGCAGCGTCTCAGCCGGCACGGCCGCAAGCTCCGCCGGCAGCGCTACCAGTGGCTGCGGCATCATCCCGCTCATTGCAGCCGTGCGGCCCCTAGATGGGACCGCTCCTGGCCGCTGACACTGCACGGGTGTGGTGTTGGGTCACTCCGTGGCCGTCGGCCGATCAATAGCCATAGGCAGCGATGGTGCGGCGTAAATATAAGCGATCGCTCAGATGAGCGTGTTGCAGTGGCTCGTTGCGCTTCCCCCGATGTTGTTGGGATTGGGACAGTCTCAATACACGCGTTGTGTTCAGGCTTTGCGCAACATATTTGTTGATTGCAGTGTTGAGCCTGCGGTGGCGGGACACGTCAGGCATGCCAATCAGGGCGGCACGGCACGACGGCAGGTCAACTGCCAACCTGACTCAAACTCGAACCCAAATGTGTGCAGCCCCAGCAATCAGATTGGCCGCCGACATCCATGGTATTTCATCACTAGTAGGGCAAGTCCGTCTCAGACGCAACGAGCGCAGAGCGGCACAGCCGTGGTCGTCTTGGCGGAGGCATTGCAGCATGCTGGTGCTGGTTGCTTTCCCCGGGCACCCGACAAGGAGCATCATCCTGAACGCCCGCCTTAAACCCATCAAATGCGACGGACTTCGTATGTGGCCAGCCCCTTCCTGCCCTGCCATACCTGTCTGCTCTTCTGCATCACATCCCACATCCCACCATACGGTATTGTGGCGTGGGCATCCTGGCCATCCCCTACATTTTCCACCCGACATCCAGGTGTCTTTTACACGCATGGTGGCTGCCGAGCGGCAGGCTTGCGAGTCACGAAGCCTCCCTCCACAAGAGAGGGCGGTATAATAGTCGCACACCGGCCGTCTCAAAGACCAAGACCACAGCGAATGGCAAAGCTCCGAGTCATGACGCTCGCCGCATGCGCAGCTCAAGAGCGGGGGTCTCGTCGGGCTTTTGCAAAGGTGCAGCAAAGGGGAGGAGTTCTGGCAGCGGCCGTTGGGCGTCCGTCAAAGGTACACCGTTTTTGCCGCAAGGGTGTGCCCGTCATAGCAGGCCTGCCCGCATGTGCCAAGGCCGCCGCGCGCATTGTGCGCGCGCCAGCCCAGGTGCATTTGTGGAAGGCCGTTCGGGGTGCACCCGTCGCGCACAGGGGCCCGTCAGAGGGGTGCGAGGCAACGCACCCGCATGCACGCAGGCCTGCTGACGCGCGTGCATGCGGGTGTGTGCCGTGCGTTCAGGGCCCCAAGCGCGCTCGAGATAAGGATCTACAAAAAGTGTCCGTCAGTGCGGATGGTGTTCACAGTTTGCTCGTGCAGCTGCCGCGTCTGCTGTCGGCTTCCAAAGCAGACGAAAAGGGCGGGGAAAGCGAAGGTACACAAGAAGCAAGGTGCATAGCAGGACAAGCAACGTCTGCTGGGAGGCGACGACTGCAAAGGGACACGGCGTCGCGTTTCAGTAGCCGGCGCCGCCGCCAACCCCCCGACGGGATGTGCGCAGCGCCCACGCGCGCTCGTGTGCGGTTGCGCGCCGACGTGCAAAACACCGCCGGCCAGGGGCTGCGCATCCCCCGGTCCCACTTGGTTCGCCCCCTGCCTTGGGACCCCTGGGGCCTCCCTATGCTCGCCCGTCAGCACAGGCCGCTAGGCAGCCAGCACGTCATGGTTGGGCCAGACAGCGAGGGGTAGGGGTAAGGATGGCGGGGCGAGTGCAGGCGATAACCCTGTTTTCGCAAATTCAACCCAGGGGCCGGCAGTGCACACAGTCCATCTCTCTCTGGCGGTGGCGGCTCGCCCTGTCGCGAGGCAAGCGTGGCTCGCCGGTGCGGGCAGGGGTCGTTGCCAGCTGATCAAGGGGGGAGGAAGTGACAGGCACCCAGCGGCACGGCCGGCAGCAGGCTGTACTCCCAGACGGCGGCGGGCCGCAGTGGGGCAGAGTGGCGGAGTGGCGGTGTAGGTGCATGAGCAAGCCGAGCGTTGATACCCGGGGCCCTGCCCACAATTGAAGGGGCTTTGTCCTGGTGGGTCCCCCTGCCACAAAGCAGGCGGGGGGCGGGCGGTCGTGCGTGAGCAGCACCTGTGGGTGAGCCACACAACGTGCTCAATGTCGCGGTTGAGCCTCGTCGGTTGAGCGCAGCAAGCAGCGCGTGCGCGTGGCGGAGCGAAATCGCGGCTTGGTCAGCCACAAAGTGGGGTGCGCTGCGCATGGGGGAAAGGCGGCGCTTGCGGCGAGGGCGCTCCCGCCCCGTCACCGCACCTCCACGGCGGCGGCATGAGCGGGGCGGGAGCGCCCTGGCAACACACAGCGCGCAGCCACGGGCCCAAACGGCCGCGGACAACAGCGAAAGCGGCGGGCGAGGCGCCGCGTACAGAAAGACCGAGCCCAGGTGAGCAGGTGGCAGGGACGCCATGCGCGAGGTCAGGGGGAGGCACATGCGACCGCCCTCTCTCGCAGGCCGCCGAGCCCCCGGGCGCCGTTTCAGGCGCCTCGTCAGCGCGAGCCGAGCGCGTGGTCCCTTGGAGTGCGCGAATCAGCAGGAGAAGGGCGCCCCGATGCTGGGCGCGGTTCGCTGCACCCCTGGCCACAGAGCGACGTGCTGCTGGGTGGGCGGCCCACGGCCCCGCCATGTCAATGGCGGGGGAAAGGGCCGGTCCCCAATCATGGCACCAGGCACAGGCGTGTGCAAAGCAAGGCAACTTGTCAGTCGGCCGCGGTCGATGATTCAGGCATCGAAAGCGGGAGTGGGACGGCGAAAGGGGCAAAGGGGCCTCTCAGAGCGAACGGGTCAGGGGTTCGAGGTGTGCGAAACGAGCCAAATCCGTCAGCAGCGGGACGGAAGATGCCGCGCAGCGCGACTCAGGCCTGCGGCCGCAGCCGAGACGGGCGTGGCGCGCTCTTGGGTGCGCCCAGCGCCACGTCGCACAAGAACGCAGGCTCTGCGCCCGCCGTCGTCGTCGCGCTGTCGCTGCGCCCCGCCAGCGACGGGGGCGCCACGACCGCGGCCGACTCCGGCGTGTCCTCCGCGACGCCTGCCGCAACGCCGCCGCCGGCGCAGCCGCAGCTGGCCGACCCGGGCGGCGGCGCGCCCGGGCGCGTGCCCTCCGTCTGCATCCCGAGCTCCCACGCGGCCGCGACCGCGGCCGGCTCCAGGTCGACATAGAGGGATGCCCGCGCCTCGCGCAGCCGCCGCAGCGCCGCCTGCGACCCGGCCGCCTCAAACAGCTGCTCTAGCGCGGCCTCAGCACCGCTCAGCGGCCGCGCCGGCGGCGGCGCCGCAGGCCCGTGCGCGTGCGCGGCGGGCGCCACGATGCGGCGCCGCGAGGCACGGCCGTGCAGCTCGCTCCGCGCAGCGTCCAGCCCGGCCTGGTCTCGCGCCAGCCGCGCGAGCGCGGCCTCGTAGCGCCGCGGCAGCCGCCGTGAGAACCAGGGGTGCGCCTTGATGCCGGCGACGTCGACGCGCCGTGACTCGTCGGCCTGCAGCATGCGGTCGAGCAGGTCGATCGCCCCTGGGTCGCAGCTGCGCCGCAGCAGCCCCGCGCCCGCGGCCTCGCGCCACGACTTCTCGCTCTCCAGCTGCCAGAGCACGGACAGCGCCTCGCCGGGCGGCAGCAGGCGGCTGAACTTGTCAAAGCCAAAGGGTAGCTGCGGGGGCGGCGGGGGACGGCAGAGCGCACGCTGAGTTGTGAAAAAAGGAGTTGTGGTCAGGTTGCGGCGGCCATCTCGGTAATATTCACCACACAGTGTTGTTGCCTCCGTGCAATTTTGAGCGCAATCAGCACCCAAGCTCCCGTGTCCGACCTCGGACGTGGGCCGCAAGGGCGCAGGCCGCATGCAAACGGCCCATGCAAGAGCCCAGCACCCGGGCTGCGCACCTCCTTGAATAGCAGGAACATCAGGATGGCGCCCAGGCTGTAGATGTCGGCCTTCACGGCATCATACATGCCGTTTGAGCTGCTGACGCCCATGGGGCCCGCGCTCCCGCTCGCCAGGCCCGCGCCGACCGCGGCCGGCGCCGAGTGCGCCGACGAGCCGGGCGTCGGGAAGCTGCTCTCGCGCGCCGAGTCGTCGAGGGCGGAGGTCACCGAAGGGGCGGCGGAGGCGGAGCTCTCACGGTGCAGGAAGATGCTGCCCAACACCTGCGGCGCCATGAAGCCTGCGAGACGGGGCAGGCATGTTGGGGGTGGACTAGGTAAGAGCAGTGCAGGGGACTTTCTGCAAAGCGGCGGTAAACATTTGTCGATGCGTGACATGAAGCATCAAAACCGCAGGTCTTATCACAAACAAAGGACTGCCCCGGCGGTGCTCAGGCCCAGTGCCCGCATTCCCATCCCGCGCACCTGGCGTGCCCATGAACGTGCTGGCCAGGCACCCCGCCTCGCCCTCCTCCCATGCCTTGCACGTCCCAAAGTCCGCCAGCAGAACGCGCGGCGCCTTGGCGCCAAACGTCGTCGTGTCCAGCAGGATGTTGTCGAGCTTTATGTCGCGGTACGCCACGCGGTTCTCGTGCAGCCGCTCGACGGCCGCGACCAGCTGGCGCATTATAAACAGCGCTAGGTCTTCCGCGACGCCGCGCGAGTACCGCGGGGCGGCCAGGAAGGACGCGAGCGTGCCGCCGGACGCCCACTCTGTGACGAGGCAGAGGCGGTCGTGCAGCAGCTGCATGCGGCAGGGGCGCAGCAGGCCGACGTGGCCGCCGGCGTCGCTGGCGAGGGCCGCATAGGTGCGCTCCTGAGGGGGCGAGGCGGGCCAAGTTCAGCATTTGAAACGATTCTGAGGCAGGCGGCAGAGTGTTTTGGTGCGCCAAATGGCAAGGCAGCTGCGAGCACTGCCGAACGAAACGCTGACCAGGCGTTTGTGAACCGCACACACGCCGCGAACTGCGCTGCGGCGCGCGCGGTCGCGGATGAGCCAGGGCCCACCTCGCGCTTCAGCAGCTCGAGCCGCCAGCTGGGCGCGTCCAGGGGGACGGTCTTCACCGCATACAGCTGCCCGTCGCCCGCATGGCGCGCAAGGAAGACCTCGCCAACAGCGCCGCGGCCGATCTGGCGGATGGCCTTGAAGGGCGCGAGGTCCGGCAGGCCTGCTGAAGGGCCTAGGGTGGTTGGAATGAGATAATGAGAGGGGGTAGTGCTTAGGCAAAGCGGATTTGGCGAGGCGGGGTCGAGGGAGCGTGCGAGGTGCACGGCCAAGCCATCGGGCGAAACCGCTCGGGTGTCTGAAGAGAACTGGTGCGTCACGGTGCGTCGTGGTGCAAGCACATGCCAGTGCCGGCACCAGGTGCGACTAAATTGCAAGCACCCTAACTCTGCCACCATCACTGCCTGCGCCAATCTGAGCACACGCCCTGTTGGCACGACGCGCTCTCAGGCTGACATACGACACACCCGCGGCGCGCCTGCCGCAAGGCACAGCACTGCGCACCATCACTAGGCAATGCGCGAGCCGTGAAGCACGACCACATCGTTGCGCATGGGACGCCAGCAAGACTGCTCGCCAAATCAGGCGGGCCGACGCCTGTGCCGCGGCCGGCCCTCCGAGGCCCCGGATGTCACGCAAGAATCAAGTGGGCTTCAGTACTGAGCTAAATCTATACTGACGGTGACCCCGTGGTGTTGGAGCGAGCTGCTCGAGAAAGTGTGGTGCGTCCAATCCTGGGTGATGCGTGTTATTCTATGCAACTTGTTGAGAACTATAGGTTGTTGTGAAGGCAAAGGGGTACGCGGCAACCGGCAACTTGAAACAAGCGCGTTGCGTCGGTGCTGTGCATGAACGTGAATTCGCACGGGCCACCTGACTGCGGGACGATGAGTAACAGCAGGCAGGTGTAAATGACGCTCATCTAGTGGTCATATTTCTGAAGCTGGCGTGTGTGTCGGGCCCGCTGATATGACGAGAGGGTGCGAGATCAGGGCGACCGTCGGTGCCCAGATGGCACACAAGGCATTTCCAATGCGGAGGCAAACGCGTGACGTACAAACCCAGTGAATTTTGCGTGATGTTCATACTTCGTGGGCGGAGAGGGCACCTTGGGGCTTCATGCAGCAGAGAGCCTAATGCCTGCATTGTGTGCATGCCGATGACACGTCTCCACTCTACCGTACATCCAATCCACGGCACTGGGGCTGCCTGGAAGTCACGTTCAAAGTGGCCTGCAAATTCCCAACCGGCGGCTGATGTGTCACTGGTATTCGTGTGGGAATCGCAATGTAAATGATGCTGCTGCTGCTCCCCTTGTCTTTCAGTGCCTGAAGCCCCCCCCCCC
>NW_014012157.1:11570-14577 GCF_000611645.1 Monoraphidium neglectum
GTTCGCATACGACCCAGTACCCCCCCCCCCTAGGAACTTGGAAGACTTTATAGGCTCCCTGCCAAGGGTGATTATATCAGTAGGATTGATTGTTGTTTGTCCAGTGTTTTTGAGTTGTCACCCTGGAAAACATATCGTCGTTTGCATACTCAAGTGACGGTGTGGCATGATCCTGGAAAATTAGAAGAAAACACCATGGGTTGACGCGCCCAGTCCAGCCAGCAGCTGAGTAGCCGACAGGCTCAGGCGCCACGTGCGCCCCGCACGAGTCAACCCCAGCGGGTGCCGGAGTCATGCGCGTATGCTGGCTCCCAACGCTGTGCTTTGCGCCATGGTTGGCCGCCCAAGCAGTACCAACTGCACCGCCTGTTTGGTGTGCCGTTTCCCGATGTTGGCAACCCTGAAACCCTGCACCGGTTTGCCAATTGGCCTGGTCGGACGCCGCCAGCTGGTGGAGTCTGCAGGTGTCTACAAGCAGGCAGCGCCAGAGACTGCCGAAGAATCCAGACCTGACTCAAATTTCCTCCACCAGAGGCAAACGGCTCTCCACCTCACACCAGTGCATGCGTGGTGGCCCCAAAGCAGCCGGCTCAGAGCAACAGTGCTGATTGCCTTGTTGTAATGCCGAAGACTGTAAGTCTGGTTGCAATACTCCTCCACAAGCGGCCGCGGCGGTTGTACAGCCGAATGGTTGGTCGATAGCAGGCATCCGGCATGCTCCCCACCCCCGCAGGAGACGGTTCAGCGCCTGCGCCTGGGGATGCCGGCGCAGGGCGTCACAATGCAGCGTTTGGCTGAGCGCAACCGGCCCCGACGACAAGCTGAGGGCATCATTATTGGCTGCGTGCATCAAAGCCACAAACACGTGTGGATGGGCATGCACAACCCATAACCATGGGCAGTGTAGCACAGTCAACTGAGTCAGAGCAGATGCAAGCAGGCCTGCCTCCGGGTGCCTAGATCGCAGCCCATCCATCAAATCTGCTGCTGCGTGCAAAAGCGTGCGCTGGTGTGACATGCTCTAAAGTGTGAAGTCAACTAGCATAAATATGGGTCAACCCTGCAGCCAGTAGCCAAACCATACGTGTGACTGATGGAGCAATGCCCCTGGATGTGGCCCCCTACGGAGCCGTGCACGTGCACTGGCCCTGCCTTTGTGCCTTGCCTGACTCGCTGGCAACCCAAAACGAAACTCCCAGCCGTGGTCTTTTGGGGGATGAATAGCCTCAGCGTCCGACCCTACGCGTCGCCTGCCACCGCAGCCGCTGCGAGCACGGCGGCGCCGATGCAGGAGCCGTCCGCCTGCGGCCGGAACTCGACGAGCTGGGCCAGGTGGCGCGCGTCCTTGCCGTGGTGGGCTGTGGGGTTGGTGCAGCAGTGGGATGAGGGATGTGAAGGGCCACACACAGACGGGGCAAGGGTGAGGCAATTAATTCGCAGTGCGAAGGACAGGCTAGGGTGTGGCCGTCTTACGGGCTCACAGAGGGAGGACCAAATACTCAGCTTTGCAGGCGTAAACAGTATGCACAGGCGACCATGGTGGTTGGAGATGAACACCTTCAGAACACTCGTCCCTTGCACATGCCAGGTCAGACGCTCCCTGAAGCCTCGCACCACCAGACAACGGACTCCACCCAGGGCCGCGCCCCACCGCCCCCCAGCCCGTGGCCCCACCAAAGGTCTCCCGCATGTACTGGTCCAGGAAGACCCGCCAGTTGTAGTACTTGAGGAATACGCCCCCGTCAACGGCCACCACGATGCGGCGCGGGGCGTCAAGCCAGCCCTGACGAGCCGTTGGGCGGTGCATTTCCCATGAGTTGAGCTTGGCATGGTGGTTGAGCTGGTGCGGCGCAAGCGCCCGCCACAAGTCTGAAAGATATACGTCGTTGCCGGAAAAAAAATTGCAAGGCGCAGGCCCACTGTTACAATGTCAGAAGCAGGGCCATTCCTTTGTGATCAGCGGGGCATCCGGCGCGTCAAACCCGGCGCACCTGCAGCCTGAGGATGGCCACCAGGGCGATGGCGGCCATGCGGGCGCTGCGGCGCACCACCAGACGGCAGACGGACTGGACCTGTGCGAGGGTTGGGGGGATCAGGGCAGTTGCGAGCGGGTGTTGTCAGCCACTGATTATGCGCCCGAGCCCTTGCCTCCAGCGCAATATACGCAAGCGGCGCGGGTGCAGACACACCCACAGAGCACTCGACATGCAAACACCTGCGGAAACACGCAGGCAGACCGACCCTGGGGCAGCACCACCGCCCCAACAGCATCCCCCCCCCCACCATGTAGAGGGTCTCGCAGCACAGGTCTGTCACACCCAGGGCGTCCTTGAGCACGCGCGACACATTGCTGAGCGGTAGATGGGTTGCGGGGGCGAGCAACACGATTAGGCGCAAAAGCGGCTGGCAGACGTGCAGGCGGCCACACTGCTTGCACGTTAAGGGCCCAACCGCTGCGACCCCCCCCCCCCCGGGTGTAGGGACGGCTCACGAGCGCAGGGGCGTGGCGTCGCTCTCGATCATGGAGAGGTGCGCCGTGGTGAAGGCCTCAGGGTCCTCCAGCTTGGCTGGCACCTGCTGGTTTGTGGGAGTGGGTTTGGGAGTCGGCCCCCTGCAGCCGCTGCAGTCGCGGCAGGCTGCAGACGCGAGGAAGCTGCTTGGAAGCTCCAGCGCGAACGGGATGCAAGCAGCAGCCGTGACAGGGTGGCTCCAGGCGTGACGCGGCCGCACGCGGGCGCGCCTTGGAACCGAAGAGCTGGGTCTTGCGCGCGAAGGTGAGCAGGATGCGGCGCGCGTTGTCGCCCATCCACAGCCCCGACATCAGCTTCTCGATCAGCATCTTGCCTGACAAGTAGGGTCCGGAGGGCGGTGCGCATGCGCGCGCGCGCGCGCGTGTGTGTGTGTGTGTGTGTGTGTGTGTGTGTGTGTGTGTGTGTACGCGTGCGTGTGTGTATGAGTGAGTGTGGGTATGAGGAGGAGAGCTGGCGAGGGAAAGTGTGTTTGTATG
>NW_014012156.1:0-13852 GCF_000611645.1 Monoraphidium neglectum
GCGCGCGCACACACACACACACACACACACACACACACACACACACACACACACACACACACACACAAAAAGCTGCACATACAAGAATGCATGCACACAAACATGCACGCATCTCCCCGCCCTCGCACCTCTCCGCAGGACCTGGGAGCCAAGGACATGGCCGACGTCAGGCACCTGCTGACCAGCGGCGCCCTGCGCCTCGAGTGCCGCAGCGCCGCCGCGCAGGCGGAGGGCGGCGTGCACGACATGCTGGCCTACGAGAAGAAGCCCTGGTGATCTGGGCAGATCTCCTGTCCGATTCGGCGGCGGCGGGGCGCCGTCGTGTGCGGTCGAATGGGGGTCCGAAGACTGCTGAAAGGGGGGGCCCGTGGCGCAGGCCTGCTGCCCGCCGGCTCAGCGCCAGGGCGCTCGCGGCGCGGACAGGCGGTTGCTCGTCGTCAAGGTGCCCGCTGTTGGCGGCAGGGGCGCGCGTGCCTGGCCCGAGGCCAGGTCGAGGGCAGCCACTGCTGGGCCGCAGGCGGCCCTGCAGACAGACGGTGGAGTCGGTCAGCGGCAGAACCAGGGCAAGCATGCGGGGCGGGCTTGCCCCACCCTGGCTTGACTCGAATGGCCAAGGGTGCCGCTTGCTAGCCGTGCTTTTAGCACAACATTGTTAGCAGCACCCATCCGTTCTGCACGGCTGCTGGTGCGGCGCACACACCTTTCGTGGCGCATGTTGATGTCTTGCCTCCTCCGGTGGCCCCTGCCGACCCAGTGGACACGTGCCCGAGGGTGGCACCCACCCCCGTGTGTGCATGCGGAGGGGCACTTGGGTGATTGCGCTCTTATGTTGTCTCTCATGCGGGCCCTCACACATTTTTCAAACCAACGCGAACCTCTGCTTGTGCATGCCCAGATGCGCAGGCGTCCTGCGGCATCTCATTTTCTTTCTGGCACGCAGCGTGGCCGGGTTGCTGAGCAGTCCGTGCCCCTGCAATGGCCCCCACACACACTATCAGCACTTGCTTTCTCATGCGCGCATGTTCACTGGGATAGGCCGCAATCTCGAGCCACGGTCTTTGTTGGTGGGCTTGCGCAGGGGCTGTTGGGTGCAACGTTCAGCATGGTGCAGGGCGCAAGCACAGCCCGGGCTGCACACGCCCCCATTCCTCCACGTGAATTGAACTGTGCAACTCCCCTTCGTCGCGAGCAGATGATAAGTAAAATTGCAAGTTGATTACTTGAGCCCCTCATGCGATGGGCCAGCAGCAGCATGACACAGCACAGAGGCGGCGACAGCAAGTGTGACATGACAGCACACGCAGCACAGGCGATGCAGAGCCGACCGAAAGCCGGCTCGCTAGATTGCCGGCCCTGCTCAGAAGAGCTCCTCGCTCTCTTGGTGCCGCCCGCACGCCAGGCCGCCGCAGGGCGCCTGATAGGGGCACCACCCACACTTGTAGTCAGCCTGCTCCGGTAGCACCTTGAGGGGCGGCGCGGCGCCCCGCCAGAAGGCCGTGTGCGCCGCGAGGCGGCTGGCTAGCCAGCGGGGGTGGTGTTGGAATCGGTCCTCCCAGATGAGGGACGCGTCACCTTGGGCCTGGGTGTGTGTGTGTGTGTGCGTGTGTGTGTGTGTGTGTGTGTGTGTGTGTTGTCCGCCGTCCATGCATGCCACGTGTGCAGCAACAAGGCTAGCAGATTCAGCTTTGACTCATTTCTTACATCTCTTCTCCCAACAGCCCCAACCAGAGCCCAGGACGCCAAGCTGCCAGACACGGCTGGCCCACCTCCCAGATCACCACGAGCTGCTCGCTGATGGGCGGCAAACGCGTCGCCGCTGCATGCACGAGGCCCATCGCATCAGCCAGCGTCATCGCGACAGCCCCCTTGTCGCCGCAGACGCCGCCGCTCCCGCCGGGATCGGCGGCGCTGGCACCGGCCGGCGTGCAGCCGAACATCGCCGCCGCCTCCGCCGCCACGCGCGACGACAGCCGCGCCCCCGGGTCGAGCCCGCCCATCGCCCCGCAAAACCTGTGGAGCGCGCCAGGGGCGCTCGCGGCGCGCACACCCCGCAGCAGCTGAAGGTACAGCATGGCCTGCAGCCGCGCGGGCGCGATCTGCTCGGCGCGCGGCGCGCCGCGCGAGGCTCGGGTCTTGCGCTCTACAACGGCCACTTGCCAGGTGCCGTCGACGCGACTGGCCTGCAGCCGCAGCTCGTCAGCAATTCCAGTGACAAACACGTCTGGAAGCTGCTGCTGACCCTGCTGCTGACCCTGCTGCTGCTGCTGCTGCTGCTGCTGCTGCTGCTGCTGCTGCTGCTGCTGCTGCTGCTGCTGCTGCTGCTGCTGCTGATGTTGATGATGACGATGACGATGGTCCTGCGCGTATGCTTCAGGTTCCGCCCCTCCTCCCAGCCAGCCGAAGAGAAATACTTCCCGGGTCACGCAATCCGCAGACAGCAATTGGGTGATGCCCGCTGCCGTGTTGACCAGTTTGACCGCCGCCAGATCCTCGTCGGTCTCAGCTTCGACCTCTATCTCTTCCACGCCCATCTCATTCTCCAGCTGCCTGGACACGTGATGCATGGTTGCGAATGAGGTTGCGCGTGTGAGCGTGACAGCTTGTCAGTCAGGCTGCTTCCAGCGGTCGGCAGTTGGCAAGATGTCTGCGGGTGAGGCCTGTTTCGGCGGCAACCATGCACCTGTGCCGCGACGAGCCGCTGCGCATCGCAGCGCTGCGGCGCTTGGTGTCGGGCCGCTGCAGTGCAAACGCGACTTGCATCTGCGTGTTAGTTATGAGGTTGTGATACCGTCTGTTTAGGCGCACACAGAGAGCGAACCAGGGTGCTCGGCGGGAGTTGTCAAGGGTGCCATTCCGTGGCCGTCACAAGCGGAGCCCCCAGAACCGTGGCGCTCGCACACAGCAAAAAAACGGGATGCAGATTTGTTGGAAATCACCTGGCACCACTCTGACCCAGTGATGTCGGTTGCATACAAGCCCCTCGGCCGGAATGAGGACTGCCGGTCGCTTGCTGTGCACACTGCCGCCAGGTCAGCATCTGTCAGCGGCGGCACCGTCACCCCAACTTCAGGTGCGGCGGCGGTGGCAGGGGCAGCAGCAAATGTAGCCGTAGAAGCAGCGTCAGCAGCCTTAACCCTGTCCTTTGCCTCGGCGAATGCGGCAGCCTCTGCAGGCTTGGCAGTGACCGCAACGCATGCACTCAAGGGATCCATTGTTGTTGCTGCCGCTGCCGCCCTGCTGCCTCCGCCAGGCTGTTCTGCCCTTTCCAAGTATGGCGGATCACCCGGGCTGGTTGCGGTCAGTGACATAGCTGGCTGCTGAGCAGCGCTCGGCGATGCGGGCAGCACAGCGTGCACGGCGTGGTGCGGGTGCCCAGCACTTACCGCCGCTGCCGCTGCATCTTAAGATCTGCTTTTGTGTTTTTTGCTGCCGTGTTTCTCGTTGTCCAATAGTGCCATCGGCACACCCGAGCGTTTGCTGCTAGGATCGTGATTGGACGGGCTGCATGCGTTGATGTTGCCAGCACGTTTGCCTGCAATAAGCATCTTTTATAGTAAGAATTGATCTTCTCAGGTGCTGGTAACTGGCCATATCAAACTGTGATCTGATGCCGCGTGGGGTGACGTGGGAGCCAGCGATGCAGGGTCTCCCGCTGTCTTGTAGATCAACCCCAGTTGCATCCGCACCCTGTGTTCCAGCCGTGGCAGGTTGGTGTGGCGACGGCTAGTTTACTATCTGTGCGTTGCTGAGTGCCGCACGCTGCTGTCAGCCCTGCTTCAGAGTGGCGTCCGCGGGCGGCTATCAACTTCGAGAGAGCGCTGCGTGTGTTTGATGCGCTAAGTATGTTCGCTTGGGTCGTGCAGCAACTGTGTAGACATCAGTCATGCGCACACGGGCGGGGCGCACTGGTCTGACACTCACCGTAGTCCAGTGATTCCTTCCCAAGGCTGCAGGAAATCGCACGCCTTCCCTTGCGTGCACCTCAGCTGGTCATGAGATTCTGCGGGTGCCCTTGCACGATGTTGTGATGAGAAGGTGGATCAGATAAGCAACTTTACAAACGCAGCGGGGTGACAACTCTCGGGCGTATGCGGGGAGACACTTGTTGTGGATAGTGGCAAGCTGCACAGCTGCCGTCATGACAGTCGGCCACGAGACGGGCACAAGATATGACCAGTACTGCGAGTACCAGTCACACGAGTAGTGCCCACAACAGGCACGTGCACGTGCACGGGGGCCTCTCAAACGCCTGCTGGGGGATGTATGTGCGGGCGAATGTGTTAAAACTTTTTGTTGCCCGTGCTGGTGCCTTTTCCTCAATGCGCCTGCTGTTGGCCAACAAAATTCTACGTATTCATGAAACACTGCGTGAAAGCCGAACGCTGGGCAGGAAGGCTTCAAAACAAACAAGCTTGCTGCCTTGCGCAATCAAGCGAGGCAGCAACGGCTGGGGCATCGGCCCGGATCCATGCACACAGCAAAGGGGAAGGCTTTTTCCAAGCACGACCGGCAAGCGAGGCACGATTTGCATACGGTACATCCGGCAAGGCTAGTCAAAGCTATTCAAGCTGTCACAGCCAGATTCTACCACTTTGTATATAAGGCATGCGTGGACGAGAGAGTCAAGGCGGACTGCTGCCGCAAGATGGGCAAGCGTCCAGGTGCCTTCAACACACAAGGCCGTCCATAAGCAAAACCCTGCATGCATATCCACACAAGGAGACAGGCACATGGCATGTGACGCAGCAAAGGTGATGCATCAGCTGGTGGGAGAGGTGAGGGTGGGATTCCCGTGGCCACACAATGGGTTGGCCGCAGGCGCTGGTCGGGACATCCAGCTATGGTGAGGAGATGGGCGATCAGCCGTGTCTACCACTTTTTGATTCGGCATTCGTGACACAAAACACTGAAGCACGAACAGTCTTTCATTCGACTGGGCGCCTCACAGCAATGAGGTCCACGGGCAAAACCCCGTCTATGCATCACTCTCAGGAGAGTGACGGCGTGCATGCGAAGCGCTCAAGCATCAGATCCTCCCTCAGCCATTCATCAGGTGCCGGGGGGACAAACGTCACACAGCCACACAAACGTTTGAGAACGGGCATGTGCGCTGCACACCTTCTGGTCGAGGCTGCACAAACATTCGGCCTTTGGGCAAGCGGTACACAGGTTGTGGGGAAAGGGCAAAAGGGTTGCCTGCTAGGATACCAAGCACATGCGTCATTATGTGTTTTCAGCAATCTTGTCACCAAGGCAGCCGGTTCCGCATCCAGCAAAAGGGCTTGCCACACACAAGTCCTGCAAGCAGGGTTTCTGGCCGCAAAGGCCAAAAGGGTTCCGCTCCAAGTTTTTGGTGGAGCACGCACTGTCTTGTAAACTGCTGAACTCTAAAGGCCACTGCAAGCAAGCGGGGATGCGCAGCAGCAGACTGCGCGCCCTAGCCTGCGCCGCTCCTCACCGCGGCGGCAAATGCGCCAAATGAGTTGCGGGCATGTGACGCCCTGGTGACATTAGGGGGCGGTTCCCAAGCCGCGTGCGAGGGAGTGGTGGGGGACAACAGCGCCGAACATCTTGGGCCTGCATGCACTTCAAATGCACCGAGCGGGCCAGGGGTGCTGAACCCAGAAAGGCGACATCTACACTCGCGCCAGCAGCGTCACCCACACCTCCTGAAAGCCCGGCACCACCGCCGCCAGCGCCGGGTCGGGGGAGAGGCTCAGAGCAGGAGCTGCGACAAGCAGTGACACGCGGCGCTCGTGCAGCCCCAGCGCTGCCAGAGGCGGGCAGGCGGCCGTCCTGCAGCTGCAGCTGGGGCTTGAGCAGCAGCCCCAAACAGTCGCGGCGGCGACGGCGCAGGAAGGGGCGGCGGGGCGGCGGCAGGGGAGGGGGCCAGCGCACGTGGAGGCCCCGTCGCGCGTATGCTCCACGGCGGAAGCGGAGGATCGGCGGCGAGCAGCATCGCGGCCAGAGGAGCGGCGGCGGGCAGCCTGACGACCGCTGCCGCGCGGCGCGCGGCCGGCACCGCAGGTCGTCCCTTGCGAGCACTGGGGGTTGTTGGTGGGGGGCCCGGCGGCGGCGGCGGCAGCCCCCGCGAGCTGGATGGTCCCCTCTTTCACAAGCAGCGTGCAGCGGACCTCGTTGAACAGCACCGTGCCGTCAGCCATGGCCGCGAATGACGCGGCAACCGAAGGCGGGGGCGGGGTTGAAGGGCTGCCAGCGGCGATGTGCGCCCTGCGGTGGGTGTGAAAGGCAAGTGCGCGGGAAAAGCGGCTTGAGAAGACAAGGGTTGTGGACAACCTGCCCTGTGTTGACAGCTGCGCTACAGCAACGCAGCAAACTCGTGCAACACATTTGCACAGCGCGCACTGTGCAGTGCGCTTCCCGCAGCGCCCTTGCCCAACTCACCAAGACAGCGCCCAAGATTCCGCGCCGTCCCCACCGCAGCCCTCGCGTTCGACCAGAACCGTGCACCGCATCTCCTGGTAGCCCGGCAGCGCCGCACCAGCAAACGGCTGTGCGGATGCGTGCGGGGTGCGCGAGGCCGCACGGCGCAGCATGGCGCACCCTGCATCCTCTCCCGTGTTGCCCCAGAAACCGCCGCCGCCGCCCTCCTGCTGGGCGCTGCCCGCCAGCGCCGCGAGCCGCACGACGCGGCAGCCAGGCAGGCAGCTGGCGGCTGCGGGGAGGGGCGTGCTGATGCAGTCCGACCCTTGCCCGGCAGAGACTCCCTTGACCAGGAAGGCAAAGGCGCACTCCTTGAAGCCGGGGGGCACGCACGTGCGGGACAGCAGCACGACACTCGGAGCGGCCAGGCCCTCTGAGCTTGCGGCCAGCCCTATCAGGCCGTGGGGAAAGGCGCCATCAGATGTGGGTGCGGCGCCACCTGCAGGCCAGCCGGCGTTGCGGAAGCCGCCCATGAGGACGCGCGCAGCGGGGGCTCGCTTTGGAGCACCAGGGGCCTGCACGGCCGTCATGATGGGCGCGGTCGGCGTGCTGAGCCCGCGGCTGCCGTCGTCCCCGCCGCCGCCCTGGCCGGCGCCGGCTGCTTGCACGCCCTCGGCCGCGGGCTCCATCTCGGCAGCACGCAATGCGCACTGCCGGGGCTGCGCCTGTTGCTGGTGCTCCTGCCCCGCCCGGGCCAGCTCCGCCGCGACGACGTCAGCAAGGCCGCCGGGGACCAGGGCCCCTGCAGCGCCGGCGTCACACCGGTCGGCAGCCAGCAGCTGCTGGCCGTGCCAGCTGGCAGGCAGGCCCGCGGCGGCGGCTGCGGTGACCAAGACTGAGGTGGTGGCAAAGCAGGTGTTGGTGACAAGGAACTCGAGCAGGACCTGCTTGGCAGGTGGCACAGAAAGGGAGGGTTTTGGTGCGAAATCAGAGGGGTCCGGAGGCTTAGATCCTGGCATGGGACGGTGAAAGTGAAGGCTGCTCATGGGTCAAAGCACCCAGGTGGCTCAAGCCATCCCTGAAACCGCACCTCTGCATGTTGGGGGCGGGTGAGGCACCCACGCAGCACCACTGCAAGGCCACCCACCATGGTGCTGCTTGCCAGCTCGCATGCGGCCCGTATGCCGATGCCCTTGAGCGCGGCCGCATCGCAGCCCGCCAGCGCGACCACAAAGCTGATGTCATCGAGCAGCGGCAGCCAGTGCTCGTGGTATGCTGTGGCGCGGGGCTCCGGGAGCAGCGGCTGCGGCACCATAGACCCGTGACCACAAGGGGTAGACCCCACGGCGCCGTGCGAGCGCCGCCGCAGGGGCGGTGGCGTGGACGGACCCGCGCCATCAAACGAGCATGCTGGTGCCTCCTCTTGCCCGGTCTCCTGCGCGGCCGCCGTCATCCTGTCCAGCAGCGTGCACAGCTCGTCCTTGGCGGCGTCCGGCAGCACGAGCAGCGTCAGCGACGCTAGCACGCAGCCCTCTGGCGGAACAGAGGCCGCCCAAGCCGAGTCCTGCGCGCTGCTGGCGGCGCCGCCCTCTTGCTGATGCTGGCGCGTCGCAGCCCTGCCGGCCCCGTCGGTGCCGGAGGGGTCGCAGTGGTGCGACGACCTCGGCACGCTGCACCAGGGTTGCACAGCGCCAAAGCGCAGGCACCCTCCGTCCCCAGCGCTATCCACTGTAACGCTGCCATTGCTGATGCGGGGGCCACAGGCTGTGCTGTCGCTGTGCGGGCCGAGGAGCCACTCCGAGAAGCTGGGGCGCTGCGTCGGCAGCCGCGAGGCATCCACAGCATCGCTGGGAGCAACAGCGGCGGTGGCTGGGGTTGTGCCTGAGAGGATGAAGAGCGTGTAGGTGCCCTGCTGCAGCTGGGCATGCCAGGGCAGCTGGACCCTTTGAGAGGAAGAGGGCGGCGAGCGGCAGGACAGACGTTGCTGTGGACGCGGCCGTGTGGGTGGGTGGAAGGTTGGCCGCCAATGTGGCTTGGATGCGGGAGCGTTCCGCTCCAAAGCAGCGGGACAACAGTTCACATGCAAAGGACAAAGCTGGCTGCGTGCACTCGCACGGCAGGGCTTGCTTGCTGTTAGCAAAGGGTGGGGAGGCTCGATATTGGGCCCAAGGCCAGAGCCATCACATTTTTCACGGCATCAAACCCTTGTTGACATAGCCTGCACCGGTGCCCAGCCCCAAACCCCAAACCAGCACACCTGGCAACAGGGCATGCAGCATCCAGCACCAGCGGCTCGTCCAGGAGCACCCTTGAGCCGTCAGACAGCACCGCATGTGCTACCAGCCACTTCACGCCTGCTGCTGCGGCGACTCTGGCAGGCGCAAAGCAGACCTCCACGCAGATGGGGGGCTGCGTGGGGGCGCCGCCACCATACAACGTGGAGCTTGGTGCAGAGATGGGCAGGCACACGGGCCACGCGTGCAGCAGCTGGAGGTCGGCGCAGCCACCCTCCTCGCGGGCAACGCCGTCACAACCCAAGCGCATGCTGAGAGGCGCGAAGGAGGGCGCGCCCGCGCGTGCACCGACCACAGCCACAGTGTTGCCGGCCTGCAGCGTAGCGGGGCCAGCGGCTCGCAGCAGGCTGCTGCCGGCCAACAAGCTCTCAAGCACGCCCTGCTCGAAGCTTTGCGCGCTCTCGGGGCCGGGAGGGGTGCCGGCGGACGACATTGGGCGCTCGCCGCATGCATGGCGCGAAGGTGCGCCGGCGGCCCATGCCGCAACCTGCACGCAGCCCTCGAGCATGACTGTGTGAACCAGTGTGGGCAGATGAGACGGCGCAGGCTCTGCTGCAGCAGCGGGGCTGGCAGGGTCCGCAGTGGTGCTAGTGTTGGCAGAGGGCGCCTGCTGCACCATGGCTGCACCAAGTGTGGAGGTGATCTCCCTGGAGAGGTGCGAGGCGTAGGCCTGGGCATCTTGGGGCTTGGGGTCGCGCACCCGAAAAGGTCGCAGGTGTGTGAGGAGTGTTGGGGACAAACCTTGCAGCTGCACAAGCAGGCACATCCCCCAGGGGTCGCTTACCCGGGGGCAGCCACAGGCCGCCGAGGACTTATCACAGCAGGCAGGCGGCCGTCACACGCAAGCACTGGACCACGCGCTTGTAGTAGCACTCAGGCTTCGCGGTGCACGCTGACAGCTCCAGCTCAACCCCCTGAGCCCCACACCTTGGCTCCAACAAAGACACGCCTCTTTGAGGACACATAGAGCGAGCTGCGCACGGCCGCGCCCTGTGTGGACCGCGCAGCGCCCGGGGCGCCGCGCTGGTGCTGGTGCAGCAGCTGCTGCAGCACCCCCAGGTCGATGCCTGCAGTATGGGGGGCCAATCGGCTGGCGGCGACGCCGACGCCGTGCGCAGGCCCAGCGCTGGGCGGCGCGGGGGCCAGCGATGTCGACACGAGCAGGCACCGCTGGCCGCTGCCAGCTGCGTCGCAGCCTGAAGGGGCCGCCACTGGCGCAGAAGCCACGCCTGCAGCTGTCGCGGCGGGCAGCATAACAGAGCCAGGCGCCTCGGCGGCAGCAGCAGTGCCAGCGGGCAGTGCCGGCGCCGCTGGAGGGTGCGCGTGCAGCCTGCCGAGCAAGGCTACGAGTGCAGCAAAGGTGGCCTGCATGGCGCCTGACACCCACACGTGCCAGGCCAAGTGAAGCAGCCCAGCAAGTGAAGCAGCCCAGCAGCACCACCAGCCGACCTCGATGACAGGGACCGCCGTCTCAGCAAAGATGGTGGCCACGGGTGCGGCGGCCAGGGACAGCATGCCCGCGCAGGCCACGAGACATGAGAGCCAACGCAGTATGGCGAACCCAGCACTGCCGGCCCCATGGAGCATGTCCCCGCCGCTGCCCGCTCGCAGCATGGCGTGCAGCACGGCGGGAGGGAATGCGACAGTGGCACGCAATACGGGATGTCGCGTGGGGGGGAACAAAGACGAAAGGCTGCTCCTGGCGAGCCGAGACCGATGCTGATCTCGGAGGCGCCAAGGACGAGCTGTAGACGCCTTTCTGGCCTACTCTTCGAAGTGCCTGCATGAGAAGTGTGTGAATACGTGAGTTGCATACCACAACGAGGTGGGACGGCAAGCTCGCAACGATCGTGAGGGTGGCGCACCGGCAGGGTTGGAGCTTTCTACTTGCGGCACTGTGAAACAAAATATCTAATTATTTGCTTTGCTGGTACGTGTATGTGGTCCTCAGGCGGCGGTGAGGGCTCATGTCGGCACAAACCAAAGCAAACCGGGAGGCACTCCGGATCTGACAGTGGGTGTTTGTTCGATGGGCCTGGCCAATATGATCGTCCATGCCTCCGACGAGAAGCTTAAGCAGGAGTGCGACAAGAACGCTGTCAGCATCAACCTCCACAACCGGTACTTGTACACGACGACGGCGACGACAGTGACGAGCAGCACTACTGCACCATGAGGGTGACGCGCCAGGGGGCGCAGGTGTTCTCCTCAAACTTCCAGCGACAGGACTTGCAGAAGGCGCTGAAGCGCTACTTGGGCACGCTGCGCCTGCTCGATTGAAGACAGGGGACCCTCCTTGGCCACTCCGGAGACTCCCTATACAATGCGAACGCCTGCAATAGCCCACGCCTGCAATACTGGCAGTGTTAGCTGGCCCTTTTTGGGTGCGTCACCTGTTGACCTGTGCGGCAGCCACTGCAAGGCTGCCTGGTGTTTTCAGCGGGATCAGGCGTTGAGGAGAGCTGCGTCAAGCCGTCAACACCAAGGGCCCCACCATGTGATGCGGCTTCCGCTTTGCAACTGCATCCACCTGCCCACCTGTAACCGTAGCCATCTGCCGATGTTCAGACCCAACAATCGCGACAGAATACAACCTGCGCACACAAGCGCACGGCCCGGATGCTGCGCCACGCCTGGCAGGTCTGCAGCCGCCGCAGCGCCGAGAGATCAGGGTTTACCTCAGACGATCTTAAAGGTCCACCTCATCTGTGGGTCAAGGAGTGTGTAAGGAGGCGGCCTCCCTGCTGTTGTCCTTGGGGCTAAGGAGTGAAAAGGAGCCTGTAAGGATTTGATAAGACAGTGGCCTTTCGTGTCGTGCTGGCCGAGTTACTGAGTCATCCAGCTTGCTTGACACCAACAGCACTAAAATCAGGGCGAGCAAGATCCCTTTCTGCTGTCGTGGTGGGGAACACGTACACTGCCAAAAGCGCTGTATGCCTGCAAGCCTGTGGTGGCCACGCCTAGCAAGGTCAGATTCAGTTGACTACGAATTTCAGTTGTTGCAGCCACCCCTCACGCACGCTTGCATCACGGCGGTGGGTGCTTGAGGAGAAATGAAACACTCGAACCACAAACAAGCAAATTGGTGAAGCTGCGAAAAGGTGCAAGGGATGGCGTGAGCCCGCATGTCAGGACTCACTCATGCCACTCGCCCTCAGATCTGGGGGCCTTGACCCCCGGCTCTAGTCCCGTCTCGTCCCAGCCCCCCGCGCCCAACGGCCGCTTGCCCGCCCGGCTGCTGTCCCCGCCAGGCCCCCAGCCACCGCGGCCTCCGCGCCCCAAGCCGGCGCCCGCACTCCCCTCATCGCGCCCGGTGCCGAGCGCGTCCCCAGAAGATGGCAGCTGGCCCCCTGCGCCGCCGTTGCCGCTGCTGCCGCCGCGCGCCCGCTGCTGCCAACTGCTGGGCCCGCAGGCCGCGCGCGCTTCAATCCCGTCACGTGACCGCCGCTCCCGATCACCGCAGTCCGCCCGCCGCGCCGCGCCGCCGCCCGCCACCGCCGCGCCGCCGTCATCCCCGCCCTGCGAGCCGCCGCCGCGCCAGCCCGCGCCCGACGCCGCGGCTTCGGACGCCCCAGATGGCGGCGCCCCGCCATTGGCAACGCCCACCCTTTGGTGGCCCGCCGCCACCGCCGCGCCGCCCCCGCCGCTGCCGCCGCCGCCTGCCTTGTGCTGCAGCATCCACCTGTCTCCAGAAACAGAGGATTCGATGTTGGGCAGCGCCACAGGCCGGCGCCCCAACGCGGCCGGCTGCGGCGACAGCTGGGGCACGGGCGCGTGGCGGAGCGCAGCAATGTAGTTGGCCGTGATCTCGTTCCCAATCTCTGCGAGTGTGGGGGGGATATTTGCAGGTCGGGTGAATAGCGGCCGGGAGTCAGGCGCTATGAGGTGCTGATTGTGGGCTGCGACAGAGCAAGGTGAGTCAGGTTCAAACAGACACCGGAGTCGCGCGCGGCCCAGTTGCCGGCAGGGACGAAGGACGCACTGCGCGCCAGCCCGCCTCCCTGCTGTTGACGCAATGCAGACTGAAAGCGGCACCCGCCGGCCGGCCCCGCGGGTGCGCCGCTCACCCAGGACCTCCTTTGGCAGTATGCTGCACACGTCGCAGAACGTCCTCGGCGCCTCCACCGCCTCCCCCTCCTCCGCGGAAGGGTCCGGCTCCGCCGACAAGCTCAGCGGCCGGCGGCACACCTGGTCGCGCGCGCGGGCGGAGCAGGCAAGAGGTCGTTGGCACCAGGAGCGTGTCGCGGCGCCACAATCCCAGCAAGCCGAGAGGCCTACGGCGAGGGCGTTCTGTAAAAGGGGCGAACTCAACTCAAACTTGAGGTGGGCTTCACGGGCAGCCCTCACCTGGAACGACAGGAAGACCGCGGTGGCGGCAATCTTCTCTGGTGGGTAGCGCAGGCACAGCGTGGTGTTGAGGCTGCGGCAGGAGGGCCGGGGGGGGGGGAAGGGGAGGCGTCTCGGAAGACAGGTGCACATGCAAAGCAATGGCAGAGGGGGGAGGTATGCAGGCATGATGCCGGGCCAAATGGCTGCTGGGTTGGGGCACACAGCAACCGGCCATGCCGAGCCCGTGGACCTTGGTGGTGTTGACCGCTCCGACCCCAAATAGCACCGCCTGACGCGGCGTCCATGCATCCAGGGTCGTGCCGCCCCACCTGCTTCCACACTAGGAGTTCTGCACGCGCGGACGCACGAACATGACATTAACGCACGCGAGCGCACTCACGTGCGCGTGACTACACACACACGCACACACACACACACACACACACACACTCTCTCTCTCTCTCTCTCTCTCTCCCTTATACACACATACAACCACACATGCCCATGTATGCACACCAGCCAACACATGCAATACACATACACACACACACGCACACACGTGCGCGCGCGCACGTGCACATTGTGCACCACCCACCTGTCCCTCAGGAAGTTCCAGGCCATCTGCTGCACCTCGATCTTGGCGCTCCTGTCGCCCTCATCTGACAGCCCCAGCGCCCGCAGCTGCTTGGCGACATGGGGGTACGGGTCGCCGATGCCAAACTCAAAGCCCACCACAAAAAGGATGGCGCGCTCCGCCAGGCAGAAGGGCTCCTTCAACGAGTCGATGTAGGCCTTTGGGGGTGGGGTGGGTTGGGGTGTGGTGTTGGGTGGGGTGGGGTGTGGTG
>NW_014012155.1:0-4775 GCF_000611645.1 Monoraphidium neglectum
GCCCCCTTTTGCTTGCGTGACCCCAGGACGTGAGTGACCGCCTGGCCAATGCCAGCGAGACCAACAAGAAGATCAACGACGCCTGCGAGGAGTACCGCACGGTGGGGTGGGGGAGGGGCCACGCCCTGCTCGAGGGGCAGCTGCTTGCGTTCAGGGGGAGGGCGCGGCGTCAGCGATCACCCACGCCATCAGGCCAGATTTACTTGGGTCCGCAGCACTGTCATCTGTAAGGGAGGTGCTGTGCCCTGACAATCCACGCATCCTCACACCTGGCCCCTGGGGCGCTGCTGCCTTGTCTGATGTCCCGTCCTTGACCAACCCTCCCCGCCAGGTGGCTCACCGCGCCACCCTGCTGTACTTCCTCATCGCCGAGTTTGCGGTCGTTAACTGCATGTACCAGACCAGCCTGGCGCAGGTGGGCACGAAACGGGTGGCCTGACGGCAGAGCACATTGCCGCTTGTAACGCACACCGCACCGGGGTACTGTACCTGCGCCCCCCACTGCCACGCGAGCTTCAACCCCTGAGGCACCCCAAAACCTTTTGAGCTGCAATCGGCAGAGCTCCAGATGGGAGGATTTGCAGCGCAAGTGCCTGCACAGCCTCCACACATGTATGAACCCTTGCTTTCGTGCTCCCCCTGCCGCACCCACCCCCTTCAGTTCAATGAGCTGTATGAGAAGGCCATCGACGGCAGCGAGCGCGCCAGCCTGCCCTCCAAGCGCATCGCCAACATCATTGAGCACATGACCTACGAAATCTACCTGTGAGGCCCAGGGCTCGGCTTGAAGGGGGTCTTGGTGCGCCGTGCCTGAGCTGACAGGGAGAGTTCGTGGGCTTGTGATGTCACGTGTAGGAGGAGTCAGCATGGCCGAGCACTTGTACGGCGGATATGTGCGCGGGGAGGCACTTGCAGCGTAGCAGTGCATGCGGCGCTCCTTGTGAGCATCTTTGCGCTTCCGTGTCGCAGGTACATCCAGCGCGGCCTGTTTGAGCGCCACAAGCTGCTGTTTGCGCTGATGCTCACCAACAAGGTCCTCGTCAGCGCCGGCAAGGTGGGCGACTCTCCGGGCCGGCCAGGCGGCAACCATATGCGGTGCACCATGCCTGCAGCCAACCACATAACGCTGCCAACGAAAAACCTCACTGACTGCTTTCAAGAGACCTCCAGCATGACTGAGACAAGATATGATCCACGCAACTGCCCAGAGCATGTGTGCCCAGACAAGCACTTTTCTGGATACACGCGATAATGCCCTCACCCAAACAGATCAAGCCGTCTGACCTGGACGTTCTGCTCAAGGGCGGCGGCGCCCTGGACATCACCAGCGTGCGCAAGAAGCCCAAGGAGTGGATCCCGGACGCTGTGTGGCTCAACGTGGTGGCACTGTCCGCCATGGACGCGTTCAGGTGCGGCGCGGTGGATGGTGTGTGGCCTGATGCACCACAGGGCACATGCGCGGAGGCTGTGTGTCCATGTGTGTGTGTGTGTGTGTGTGTGTGTGTGTGTCTGTGTGTGTGTGTGTGTGTGTTAATTCATGCGTGTGTTTGTGCGTGTGTGCTTGTGTGTGCGCGTGTCCATGCTTGATGCGTGGCACAGGTGTTCGGTTTGTAATTAGGATGCGTTGATTTCCAGAGGGGCCCATTCCAACGCGATTTCCGGCTCATGCGGCCCAACCTGCCGCAGGGACATCCCTGACAGCGTGTTCCGCAACGACGGGCTGTGGCGGCAGTGGTACGATCAGGAGGCACCAGAGATGGCCAAGGTGCGGGGCGACTGCCACCGCTGCTGGGGCGATGCGCACAGCTTGCACGCAGCGACGCAAAGCCCCTCAACCACCCCGTTGGCAACGAAGGAGCTGCATTCCCACCGACCCAACATATCGGCCCCGCTTGCCTGTGGCCACTGTTCCTGCTGGCCCCTTCACGGCCAGCCAGCGGGTCATGCTGCTGCACCATCTCACGTCCTGAAACCAATCATTATAACATGCCGGCCCACCACCCGCCAGGTCCCTGACTACGAGGACCGCCTGTCGCGGTTCGAGCGCATGTGCGTGGTCAAGGCATTCCGCGAGGACCGCACCCTGGTGGCCGCGGCAGACTACATATCTGACGCCCTGGGGCAGCGCTTCGTGGAGAGCGTGCCCCTCAGCATGGAGGTGCGCGCTGCTGCCGCCCAGGCAGTTCGACCTTTCCTTTCCTTGGGCCGGTCAGACATTTTGGCATCATTGGGCTCCTCCTGGATGTGTGCATTCATGTCAGGTGCAATAGCTGGGGGGTTGCTTATACCTGGAACACTCGGCTTGAGGTCGAGGTGGGAGCAGCTCCATTGGCCGCGCCGAATGCGCTTAGTTTCCTGTGCCTGACACCACCCTCGCTCCGACGCCGCGCCGCCGCCCGCAGCGCGCGTGGGCGGAGTCCCGCGCGCGCGTGCCGCTCATCTGCCTGCTCAGCCCCGGCTCCGACCCCACCAAGCTGATCGAGGACCTGGCCAAGAGGAAGAAGATCAAGACGCTGGGGGTGTCCATGGGGCAGGGCCAGGAGGTGCGGCGTGCTGGCATTTTGACCACTGCGCTCATGAACCTGACCAAGCGAATCCGTATTTCTTTGCGCGTTGAGTCTGCGTGCGCTGCCATTGCAGAAGCACTTTGCTATTGCTCTGCAGCCCGATGCGCTCGGCTGAACGAGGGACGCAACCAAGCTTGCGTCGCGCACCTGAAGCCCAGGGGTGCGTTTCCGACCTCTCGCGCCGCAGGTCATCGCGCGCAAGTACGTGGCGACCGCTGCTGCAGAAGGACAGTGGGTGCTGCTGCAGAACACGCACCTGGGGCTGGGGTACCTGGCCGAGGTGGAGCAGTACCTGGTCAAGGCGGAGGAGCTGCACGAGGACTTCAGGTGACGTCACGCCCCGTCAGCGGCCGCCGCTGCTGTGATGTCACATTCCTCGCGCACCACAACCCCACCGCGCGTCTTCATGTTCCAGGGTCCCCAATCAGGCAAACACAGCTTGACCGGATCGCGTGCACGTCTGACGCTTTGTGGCTGTATTGCATGCATGCTGAACGTGCCACCATCTTTGCCCCCCCCCCCCAAACAGGCTGTGGATTACTGCGGAGCCGCACCCCCAGTTCCCAATCGGCCTGCTGCAGGTGGGTGCCAGGGGGGGCCCAAAGCCCTCCAGGTCCAAACGCCACAGCCCTGCATCCATTCCGAACAGGCAGCCTGGCGGGATAATGCAATGGCGTCACTGCCTCCCCCAGCGCTTGGAGATGACACAACAGGCCTGGCTTCACAAAGTCTCAATCCCACACCGTCTGCCGACGTAATCTCATCAGATGGGCATCAAGATCACCAACGAGGCCCCAGTGGGCATCAAGGCCGGCCTGAGGGCCTCCTACCAATGGGTCAACCAGGTGAGGCCGACACCACACACTCCAGCTGGCTGCTCACTCGCTACTCAGCCATGCACGCGCGTTGCGTTGAACGCTGCCTGCGGTCTGATTCGGGTACAAGTAACCTCGTCCGCTCCTCTCACCAAATTACCTGCGGTGCCTCGCTCCCTGGCGCGCGCCCCAGGACATGCTTGACGCGGTGGGCCGCCAGGAGTGGCGCCAGCTGCTGTTTGTCAGCTGCTTCCTGCACAGCGTCGTGCAGGTGTGGCCCACAGAGGCGGGGGGCGCGTCGGCGGGGGCATCGCGGGACAGCAGGCGCAGTGTTCGACCCCACAATGTGCCGTCTCGTTTGCCATTCACCAGGCTGCTTTGTGCCATCACATCACATCATTACAAGAAATCTTCCCTGCTGACAGCCCCCTGGTGTGCGGGCCCCATCAACATACGTCCACTGCTGTTGCTGCCCGCCGCAGGAGCGCCGCAAGTTTGGCCCCATCGGCTGGAACGTTCCCTACGAGTTCAACGCGTCAGACCTCAGCGCCTGCACCCAGTTCCTGCAGAACCACCTGCTGGAGATGGACGCCAAGAGGTGGGGGGATTGACAGCTGCGGGCCCAAAGTCTGGGGCCTACGCGGGGCTGGGGGTGGGGTGGGGTGAGCCACGCTCTGACTGCTTCTTGGCGTTGACTGTTGGGGCATGGCGTTGACTGTTAGGCTACGCAGGGTGCGCCATGCGCAACAACAAGCTGGCTGTGAGGCTGCTGCTCCAATGCGCCCGCTGACGGGAATACGTGCGGGCCACCCAATACGCGTGCGCGCCCTGCAGGGCGTCCCAGCCGACGTGGGAGACCGTGCGCTACATGGTGTCTGTCATCCAGTACGGCGGCCGCATCACGGACGACTTTGACCAGCTGCTCATGGACACGTTCGCAGAGAAGTACTTCCACCCCGGGGTGCTGCAGGTGGGGCGCCGGGCGCTGTGCCTGGCCAAAGCTTCCCTTGTTTGCGGGCCTCTGCGCGGCGAGGTGCTAGACTGGCCCGGCCTATTCAAACACATGATGAAACGAGCACGCTGTGTCTTGAGCTACGCACTGGACCTGAATCTGCAGGCCGGCTACGAGCTGCACCGTGACGAGCGCAGCGGGTTCAGCTACCGCGTGCCCGACGGCGCCGAGGTTGAGGCCTTCAGGGCCGCAATAGAGGCCCTGCCCGTACAGGTGCGCGGGCGGCAGGCCGGGGGCCGGGACGTGCGGTCGTCCTCCTGTCATTCAGCAGGCCGCCAGCAGCCTGCAAACCAAGAAACGAACAGTGTACGCAAACGGGGTCGCAGGGCCTTTCGCGCGTCATCCGTCCTAGCCCCTGCTGCAGCCTTGCTGGAACCGCCC
>NW_014012155.1:5351-6391 GCF_000611645.1 Monoraphidium neglectum
GCCCCTGCCCCTCCCCCCCCTCCCCCCCCCTCACTGCAGGAGAGCCCCGAGATCTACGGCCTCCACCCCAACGCAGACCTCACCTTCAGGACACTGCAGGCACGCCATAGGCAGCCCCGCCCGCGCACGCCCGCTCCAGCCTTAGCAGCTGCCGCCCGCGCGTCACCGCTCAGTGGTTTTGTCTGTGGCCGCTCGCAGCGCCCGCGCCGACCGCTTCACTCCTACCCAACCCTTGATGATACTGATCGCCGCTCCCCATTCGCTCCACCCCCCCCCCCCTGCACCCCCCAGGTGCGTGACGCCATGTCCACCATCCTGGACACCATGCCCAAGGGCGCCGGCGGCGGGGGCGGCCTCAGCCGCGAGGAGGCGGTGGACCACATCTGCGAGGACCTCCTGTCAAAGGTGGGGGGATTTTGGGGCGGCCCGGCGTTGCCTGGCCTGGGCTTGCATTGGCAGTGGGAAACCGCGGCCGTTTGCTGCTGCCCGTGTGTGTGACACCCCATTCTGTGGCGCAACGTGCGAAGGCGACGCGACAAGGCTCGCAAATCGTCACGATTTCTGGGCTCGTGGTGCGACGCACCGCCGCAGGTTCCGCCGCTCTTCGACAAGGAGGAGACACGGGAGCGCCTGCGGAAGCTGCCGGGAGGCGCGACGCAGCCGCTCACGGTGGGCGCCCGCGCGGTGCCTGCCTGCCCGCATTCCCCTGCTCGGTCCTCGCCACTGTTTGCTGGCCTCTGGGCCTGCGGCTTTGAGCACTTTTCGCAGCCACCGCTGGGTGCCAGCACTGCCAAGCGCATTACTCCACACTCAAGCCACCCATCCATCAACATGACGCTTGGCTGTCCACCCTGCCTATCTTGTCGCGAAGCGCAGCCCTGTTGAAATTGCACGCGTCCTGCCCCCCTTTCTCTCCCCCCCCCCAAGGTCCACCTGCGCCAGGAGCTGGACCGCATCAACGTGGTGCTGCAGGTCGCAAAGTCAACACTCACAAACCTGCGCCTCGCAATCGCCGGTGGGTCCCCCCCCCCCCCCCCCCC
>NW_014012155.1:7125-15162 GCF_000611645.1 Monoraphidium neglectum
CGGTGGGTCCCCCCCCCCCCCCCCGCCTGGCAGCCCTCTGCTGACCCAGCGCTCCCAGGCGCCTGCTCAGCACTCACCCGGGGGCTGTGCCTTGTGACGCAGGCTACTTCGCCTGTCCCTTGCCGTACACCTGCCAGCAATCCACAAACGCGACCGTCGCTGCCCCGCGAAACACACCTGCACGCCCACCCATTGCCTCTGGCCCTCCTCCTTGCGCCCCGCCCCCCTCCCAGGCACCATCGCCCTGAGTGGCAACCTCATAGAGTCCCTGGACGCCCTCTTCATGGCGCGCATCCCCGCTGCCTGGCTCAAGTGCAGCTGGGAGGCCGCCACGCTGGGCGCATGGTTCGCGGGGCTGCTGCAGGTGGGTCGCCAAGGGGGGGAGGGGGTGGGGTGCGTGGGTGCGAGTCGCGCGATGTGCTGGGCGAACAGCTGCATGCACCCACGGCTCAGGAATGGCAGGCATCGGTGCAGAGGCGAGTTTGCTGAAGAGCTGCAGTTTCTGGGGGATTCGAACGTACACAGGCTGATGCCTCTTTGCTCCCTCTGCTGCTGCTCCGATCCCGGCTGCGCAGCGCCACGACCAGCTGGCCAAGTGGCTGACGATGGGCCGGCCCCGTGCCTACTGGCTCACGGGCTTCTTCAATCCTCAGGTTTGCCCAGAATGCTGATGCTCAGATGCGTTGCCCCTGCACCCATTCAACCCCGCCCGCCCGCTCCACACGTCTCACCTGTTGCGTGCCAGTGTCTCGGCTGTCTTCCAGCGCCTGCATCACACAGTCGCAACAACAGCCACTCTGTCGCCCTTGTCAACTGCTCTCACCTTGAATTCCTCAGCGCCTCTGCGCAAGCCCCGCCGCTCCGCCAACCTCGCTCACGTGCACACCACCACGGCGACCGCCGCCGCTGGCGCCGCGCGCCCAGGGGTTCCTGACGGCCATGAAGCAGGAGGTGAACCGCCGCCACGCGGCAGACAAGTGGGCCCTGGACGACGTGGTCATGACCAGCGAGGTGGGCGGAGGGGGTTTCTCGAACATGGTGTCGCTGTGTGCTCGCGCTTGCGCGCGTGCGGGCGGGTTTGACAGGGCTTGGAGGACCCGCAGGGCAGATCTGGGCAACTATTAAGGCAGCCCTCTGGTTTCAGAAGTCACAATTTGACTCTGATGAATCCTGGTGCCCTGGCAAAGGTGTTGTGCACACACGACGAGCTCCGCTCGCTGCACACCCTTGGCAAACACCCAACGTCTCACGGCGCATGTCCACAAACATCCACCACGCTTCCCCCCAGGTGACGCACCCCCCCAAGGAGTACGAGTCCCTGAAGGACAGCCCCTCTGAGGGGGTCTACGTCTACGGCCTCTACCTGGACGGCTGCGCATGGTGCGTGGAGGGGGCGCGCGGTGTGATGACCGTGGCTCCCCAACATGACAGCAGGACGCCCCTGCACCCACCACAAGGGGCGGCACTAGGCGGGTCGGGCAGGGGCAACGACGTGCAACCTTTGACGAGAAGGCAAGCGAGTGGGCGACTGCAACGCAGCAAACAGTGGGAGCAAGCAAAGTGCCCACTGGGGTGCTGGCTGCGCGGATCACGGCTCGCAACCCTAATCACTCGCAACCACCTCCGGCCTGGCCCCTCTCTCACCTCAGGAGTGGGCGTGAGAACCGGCTGGTGGACTCTGAGCCCAAGAAGCTCTACCACTCACTGCCGGTGCTCTACGTGACGGGCGTGCAGGTGCGGGCGCCCGCCGCGGGGTGATGGCTTGTCGCCTCTCGACACGTGTGTTTGTGCTTCCCAGCACATGGGCAGGCATCCTTCATAGGAGGCCGACTCTGGTGCATGCGCTCGGTCTGCCCAAGCGTGAGGCCAGGCGAAAATCCGGCATGCCAGGTGTTGACCGACCCTTGACCCGACCCCCCCCCCAACACACACACAGGCCAAGGACCGCCGCCGCGCGGGCGTGTTTGAGGCGCCATGCTACCGCGTCAAGGCACGGCGCGGCAACAACTTCATCACCACCTTCAGCCTGCGGACAGAGGACGACAAGTCAAAGTGGACCATACGCGGCGTGGCGCTGCTCTGCAGCGTGGACTAGGTGGAGGTGGGGGGCGCTTGCCGGTCCGTGGGGTCCGCCCTGTTGCGCCAAGCCTCTGGCTTTTGTCTGCCTGGAGCTATTTGTTTCCACAATTATATGTCCTGCAGGCGTGGCAGCTGAGTTTTGCTGAGCCGTGCCTTTTCAACGAGCAAGCCAATGTAACCACCGACTACTGAAAACCAGAGTTCTGAGTTTCAACCAGTTCCGACTCCAAAAAACTAGCAGAAAGCATTACTTGTGCCGTTGGATGAGTGCCTGCCAGATCAAAACTAGACCCCAACAAAATGTTTGTAAACCACAGTTCATGCAGCTGCGGTGCGCATCCTGCTGCTCTCATAAGGGCAAAGCACCCTCGGAGGGACCCCGGCCTCCAGACCCTAGAAAACCCTTGCCCGTCCCTTCATCTGACGCTGCTACTGCTGGACAAGTTCTCCCGCAAACAGGTGGCTGCAACGGCCTCATCAGCTGTAGCACTGGCTTTTGGCCTTGGTTGCCGCCTTGGCCACGCGTTGCCCGAGGCTCTTCTTCCCGCGCCGCTTGCTCGGCTGCAGCTCCACCGTCGCCGGCATTGCCGCTGCCGCGCCAGACCAGCCTTTCCCACTCTCTCCACTCTTGCCGCCGGGCGCGCCGCTGGGGGTGACGACCTCGGCGATGACCGCCGGGGCCGCGCGTGCAGCGGCGGAGCCGTCTGCTGAGGCGTCCCCAGCTGCTGCCGCGGGCGCAAGTGCCTGCGCCGCCGGGCGGTTGGCAATCTGGCCGGCCGCCATCTTCCTGTCATGCAGCTCAGCCAGGTAGGAGAACACTGCAGTGCGATTGGCAAGGAGGAGCGATAAAGCATGGTGCGGTGGCCGAGCATGGAAGCACACTCCAGCGCAACTTCTGCCACATCGTCAACGGCAGGATGCGCACCACACCAGCACGCAACACTGCGCCTGTCTGCTTCCCGGCCCGGTCAGCGTGCAGCTGAGCAGCATCGCGCGCACCTTCTGTCACGTTGAGCCCCTCCTTCACGCAGGAGCGGTAGAACTTGAGCCCCAGCCGCCGCGCCATCTCCTCCGCCTCCTCGCTCGACACCACGGCCCTGAGACCACATGGGTTGACACCGCCGGTGCCGGCAGAATCTCATATTCAGGCGACACTCACAAGCGAAACCGCCGGCCGCTGGCCGGCAGAGCGCCAAACTCCGGAGGCGCGGCCCTCACCCTCAAGCAGCACCGACGATCGACAGATTCAATGTTTCATCCCAAGCGATTCCAGCCCTGGCCAGCCACAGGCCTAAGTGGGCCCCCCCACCTGTCAAGCAGGTCGACTTTGTTCTGCACCAGCGCCATGGCAATGTCGCCGCACTCTGCCGTCACCTTGCGCCGCCACGATGGTACAGCGTCAAACGAGGCGCGGTCGGTTGTGGAGAAAGCAATCACGGCCGCCCCGGCTCCTGATAGGGGGCGGACCAGGGGGTGGAGGCGCATTATGTAGGTCCCAACCAGCGCCTTCGCTGACTGCTGGCTCTGTTGACCGCCCTGCCAGCTACCAGCTCCCGAAAAGCGCTTGCAGCTACCCCTTAAAGCGACCCTCTCCCAAAACCAAGCCCCCAGAAGCAGCTGCCTACGTCGACATCTGCGCACCCCTGTAGTAGGTCTTCGTGATCGAGTCAAACTCCTCCTGCCCAGCAGTATCCCAGCAGAACAGCCGCACGTCCTCCCCCAGTGCCGGGACATAGAGCGCCTTCTCCAGAAAGTCCACGCCAATTGTCTTCTTGTAATCCTCTGTGAACACGCCCCTGCACGGCACGCATCCAGCGTGTTGCAGGAACGAGCCATTGTTTGGTGCGAAAGGTGGGCTAAAATAGGCGATGGACTGAGGTGCAGTGCTGCATGCCTGTGCAGATGGGTGCCATACGTGCCGGTACAAGGTCGGCTGGGCAGTCTTGCACCCTGGCCCCTTCCGCTACGCTGCACGCATGAGGTCCAAGGGCACTCGGTCCCGTGGAGCAGGCGCGCCGCGCCTGCAGAAGCGCTTGATCATGCTGGTCTTGCCGACGCCACCGTTGCCCACCACCAGAACTTTAATCTCACGCTGCACAGTTGTAAATTCGTGGTACGCGGTCGGGGAAAAGCAGTCAGCAGGCGCATGCGGTGCTGCTGCATGTGCACACCGAGTGCGCGGCAGGTGCAACACATGCCACATCAGCAGCGCCGCGCTCGCTTGGAGCGCCACGGCTCAGCATCTGTGTGTGAACGATGTCACACATCTGTGGCCACTCGATGTTGACGCGGCGGCCCCCACACCTCAAAGTCCTCCATGCTGCTGGTGTTGACCGCTGCGCAGTCAATACGCGATCTAGGCGGGCGGGCTGCAGAATGCACGGCGAGTGGTCTGCCGGCTTTATTCGACAGCTGTTGAATGTTTCAATGTTTTGGTGCCGCTTGGAGACAAGCAAAGCGCTCGGAGGCGACGCGATCGCGAAATTGTCCGATCTTGTCAAGAGCGAGTACCAGCGGGAGTGTACCGTAAACAAGACCAAAATTAATTCGTATTGTATGCACGCAGTCTATCAATCAATTCTTGCACATACCGTAGATCGAGCACTCGGGTGGAGTGTGCAACAGCCTCAGGTCCGTGCGACGCTTTCAGCATTCCGCGTGCACTTGTTATGTGGGGATGCTTTCGTGGATACGGGACAGTCGTCGCAGTGGTCCGCCGCAAGCGTCGCCCCACCCGACGCCACAAGGGGCGTGTCTTCGCCCTCGCCGCGTTGCGCGTGCCGCATTGCAGGTGCCTTCAGCCCACAGGTCACGAGTTTGAAGGCGTGTGAGCATCAGGTGCGCGTGATACGCCTGATGGCGGGTCGACTACAGGGCGACCTGCGTGCTGGCTCCCAGTGGACGGCCCCATCCGACTCCACTGGCCCGTGCTGCCCTGCACCCGCGCTTGCGCTTGCGCGCCCGCGCTTGCGCTTGCGCCCCCAGGAACTCTTTGTGACCCCGGAAGAGCACAGGCAGCGCCGCAAGCAGCAGCATGCCGCGCAAGCGCGAGGTGATAGAGCTGCTGGACTCGGACTCTGAGGAGGGAGGCGGAGGCGGGTCTGACTACGAGCCCACCGCTGCCGCCAAGAAGGCGCCCAAGCGCAAGGCCGCAGCGGCGCCAAAGGCCAAGCAGCCGCGGGCGCCCAAGGCACCCAAGAAGGAGGCCGAGGAGAAACGCACCGGGCCAGATGGGAAGACTGTCAGGTTTGGTTGCTGCGCGCTCTGGGCTTGGGTGTTGCTCCGTGGCTGCGCGCAGCGCTGTGGAGTCGAAAAGAGTTTTGACGTGCAGCTGCTGAGCCGGCACCGGCTGTGCACGCCCGTGGCAGCTGTCACGCGTGATCTCCTTTTAACGTGCTTCCTCGGAGTCACGCCCTGAGTTTGCCCGCGGCATATGTAACCTCGTCCCTCTTTCTCACTAGGCTGCTCATTCCCCAGCCTGGTTCAAGCATGACCTGCGACCCCTCTCCCGCATGCCTCCGACCCGACCCAACCCCCGCCACCTCAGGAAGCTGGGCGCACCCTCCCAGAAAGTCCAGGACCGCATCGCGCGCGCCCTACCAGGTGGACTGGGTCGCAGGCGGCCTGACGCGCCACGGGCGCACGGGCATCCGTCACGCGCTGCTGAGTGTCTGCGCATAGCTGCGGCCCCCACGTGCCCCCTCGGCCTCGGCCCTGATCCCCGACCCCGAAACCTCTCGAAACCTCTCCCAACCCCCAGGCTCTGCGCACCGCATGTTCCTGGTGTCGACAGAGGAGGTGCGGCCCGCGGGCGCCCCCGGCGGGAGGGCCCACAAGTTTGCGGTGCTGGGCGCCACCGGCAACGGTGAGCAGGGGCGCCGGGCTCGTAGCCAGCTGCGCGGTGTTGCGGGGGCAGGGTACAGTACTTGTGAGTGCTCCGGGCCACTGTGGCGCGAGAGGGTGGAGCCACTGGGCTGCACATTGGGCCGGGTCCTGTCAGGGCATGACGGCTGCGTCGTCCGCTCGCATGTCGTGAGGGCCTGCACCCTGCTGCCACAGCAGCGAGGGTTCGCGTTGATGCTGCCGCTGGGGGCGCCTGCGCCGTTGTCAACACACTAGAGCTTTTGCAGCTCTCGGCGGCGCTTTTTATCCAGGACCAGCCAACGCCTCATCTGATATCCAGCATCGCACACCTGTCTGTCCCGTCTGCTTCACATCTCTAACCCCCCAAAGTGTACGATGTGGAGATCAGCCGCAACCCCTGCTGCACCTGCCCCGACTTTGCCAAGGTGCGGGGGCAGCGCAGAGGGGAGGGCTGTTCGCTGGGGATGACGGCGTGCGCTGGGGCGAGGACGGGCGGGGCATCGGCAAGGAGAGCGCGCTGACCGTGCAGTGAATTGCCGCCAACACTTACACCTGTTTGTTGGGCCGCATCACGCCGCGTCGCCGCAGGGGAACCTCTGCAAGCACATACTGTTTGTGATGATCCGCGCCCTCAAGGTGAGGGCAGCCCTTGGACATGCATCAAGCAGCTGTCGGAGACTGGCCCCTTGCATGCTTTTGTCGTGCACGCGTACTCAGTGCTGCGCGGCAGCCGCTCCTGAAGGGCAGCAGCACCCCGCCACCCTTGTCCAGGCGCTGCGTTGCTCCCACGACACCACGATCCTGACGCCTCCCTCCCGCCCCTCCAATGCACCCCAGCTCTCACCAGACAACGAGCTCATCTGGCAGAAGGCCCTGCTGACAAAAGAGGTGAGGGGGCGGCTCTGAGCGCCTCTACTCCCACCTCCCTGCTGCAACCTCCCAGCAACCTCTCGGCATCCCCTCCTCGAGACAGCAGGCTCGCCTCGCCTCGCCAGGCACTATCTTTTTGATATAGTTGCCATGCTGCATTTGATCAACTCTCCAGGTCCCCTTTCTCACCATGCTTTTCCGGGCATTGCTGCCAGGCACGACAGCCTCTAGTCCTCAATCCTTATCACATGCCTCTCCCCCCAACAAACCCAACCACCCCAACCAATTCGGCCCAGGTGGAGGACGTACTGGCGGGGCACCACTCCCCAAGCAGCAGTGGCGGGGACGTGCTGGCCAGCGCAGCGGTGAGCCTGCGATGCACTAGCACCCTACACATTTCGGCCGGGCTCGTTCTGCTCTGCTCCTTGGCTGGGAGCCTCGTTCTGCTGTCTCCCCGTATCAAAACATGCAAACGGAGCGCCCAAGAGCCAAAGTGCATTGCGCTCTGCCGCCCTGCACACGCACCGAATCAGCCTTTCACCTGCACGCTCTGCTCCCATACCCCCTCGCAGGTGCGCAACCAGTATGCCCGGCTGATGGGCCGCCCCACGGCCGACGCGGCGGCGGCGGCGGCGGCGCCCGACACGGGCTCTAAGAGCGTGCGGCGGCCCGTGGAGGGAGACTGCCCTGGTGAGCGGGGCCCGCAGGTTGGGTGGAGCGCCACTGCGCAGGAGAACGCAGCGCCACCCGGCGCCAGCTCGCTCCTGCTGCCGCTCGACGCGCTCACAGGCAGCTGCCCATGCGGGCGCAAGGGGGCCTGGGAGGCGCTCGGCTTCCCAAACTGCTGAGAATGAACGTATCGCGCTCGCTCGTGGAGGGGCATGTGCGCGTGCAGCCGCGTCCACATCAGCGCGGTTGCTCCGGCGAGTGCCCTTGAAATCACTCTCCTCTCCCCAACCCCCTCCCCACCTACCTACCCACCCAACCCCAACCCCGCAATCTGCTGCGCAACCCCCCTGCCTTCCCCTTCCCTGCAGTATGTTTTGACGCGATGCAGGAGGGCCGCGAGGCCATCTCCTGGTGCGCCTCCTGCGGCAACAACATCCACGCGGGCTGCTGCGACAAGTGGGCCAACATCAAGCGCGCCCAGCGCGCCCCCGTCACCTGCTGCTACTGCCGCGCGCCGTGGGTGGACGGCAGCCGGCCAGGCGCGGGGGCGGGCGG
>NW_014012154.1:0-4489 GCF_000611645.1 Monoraphidium neglectum
CTGCAGCACCTCCCGGGCATCAGCCTGGCGGGCGTCAAGGCGCTCACGCGCGGCGTGCCCGGCCTTGAGCGGGTCGCGTGCGTAGGTTGCGCGGCGGTGGCGGCGGCGCCGCGCGAGGCGGCCGCGCGGGCGGGGGTCCTGGGGGCGCGGGTGGTGGCGATCGAGGTGGCGGATCAGCAGTGATGAGTCACGGCACCGGTTGACGAGGGTGGGAGGGCAAGCAGCAGGCACTGGCAGCGGCTGGGGCTGATATTGCCCTGTACAAAAATGTTCCAACGACCATTCGGAGACCTCTTGCAGCCCTCACTTACTCTTACGGGCAATTGTTTGCAGCCGCGGCAGCGGCGGCGGCTTTGGGGCAGGGCGCCAGTGGGTGGGGACAGCGGTGGTGGCACGGACGGTGTTGGCGGGTCGCTTTGCTGGCAGCAATTCGAAAGCGGGGACACCCTGCGTTGGGGGAGGCCACCCCACGAGCGGCAATGACAGCCGGCTTGCATGGCGGGATTGGGGGCTGGGGGTTGACGAGATGGTTTCGAGCACATTACGCTATGGCTCTTCGGCAAAGTACAAAGGCAATTTTTGCCGCAGGATATCGCTTCCTTTCCCTCCTCCTCGGCGCCGTTGCCAGTTGCGGCTGGCGCTCCTTTTGTGGGGGTGCTTGGCGATTTTTGCGTTGACCGTCGGCTTGCCCTGCATGCGTTCGTGCGGACCCTTGCGTGCGAGCCCGTTGGCATCCCCACGTTCAGCCCCCAACAGCACCTTGTGTGCACCTTGGCTTTGGCGCACAATCAATCATCCCCTGTACGATAATCCCAGGACTGGCGTTGCATTGGGGGGTGCTTGGGTGGGGAAGCTCGAGTGTTGTTCGCCATAAGATGCCAGCATGGTTGGGGCTGCCATGCTTGATTGCGCCTTCCTTGCAGCGAGCGGCGGGGCGTGGTCGGCGCTTGCAAATCTGGCCGGCTGGCCAGAAGTGTGAGGTGTGCTGCAAGATGACAGGCCACGGACGGGCTTTTGCTTGCGGTGCCCATACATTTGCATTAATTATCCCATATCGAAGAACCTACACGGGTGCACAAAACTCAGAGACGGCCCGAGCTGTCCAAGTGTTCCGCGCGGGTGACCCAGCCCCGCCCGCGCACGGACAGAAGCCTCGAGCAGTCTCGGCGAACCAATACAGCAAACATGGGTCTCGGCGCAGTCGATGCGAACGCCGCGCCAGTGGCGGCGGCGCAGTCAGCAGCGGTGCACAGTGGCCTTCACAGGCGCCAGATAGCGCGCATCCTGCTCGCTGTTGGGCTCGGCATCATCCTCGGTGAGACGAAGCTGCCAGTTGGGACGCGCTTGGTGCCGCCGTGCTGCGAGGGGCGTTTGGGTGCGCGCGAGTGCGCACCCAACCGCCCCACAGCGCGCAGCTGCGGGCCGCAGCAGCGTTTCTGTCTATCAGCGGCCAGGATGTGTGCGCGCACAAGCGCGCGTGCGCGCACAGCATTACTTGGCGCGGCGACAGTCGCGCATGCGAGGCCGGCCCTGTGACGCGCCTGCCCCTCCCCTGCGTCGTCACACCCACTGCTGTTACTGGCGCGCCATGACCTCTACTTGTGTGGCGAATCTCCAGAGTGGTGTGAGTATCCGGCCCCTCGTGGCCACTTGCATGGCAGAGTGTACCCTTGCGATTGCAGCAGCCAGCAAACCGACAGCTTGCTTGGAGAAGCGACACCCGCCCACCACGCGTGCGCATGCGGCACGCCCATGAGCTGCGCGCGCCTGTTCCCGCGCACACTGCACCCCGACCCCCGCTGCGTCGCCCCTCAACGCCCCCGCCCCGCGCCCGCGCCGCCCGCCTCGACCCCGCCCGGCAGACGACTTTGTCGTGTTTAGTAACCTGTCGGCGGTCATCACCAAGGCGTTCTTCCCGCCGGGAAACCCGGCCACCGAGGCTCTCCTGTTCTGGGGGATATTCGCGGTCGGCTTTGTGGCGAGGCCGGCTGGCTCGATCCTCTTTGGACGTGAGGCAGTGGGGGGAGGCGAGAAATGTTTGAAGGGAGGGGGCTGGGCGGGGTCGGGGAGGATCGAGTTGTGCTGACTGTACAGCTTGCATGCAGGCAAGAGAGTGCACATGCATGCATGTGCGGCAAGGATCGTGGGGCTTTGCATGCTCGAGGTGGCACCCCCGCCATCGTGTACAGCCTGCAGCATGCAGCGTGACTACATGCCCGCTCGGCGCCCACTCTTCTGCCAACAACACACACTCAAAAACCCTCGCATTCCCCTCGAAACCCTCACGCCTTGCCCGCACTTCTCACCCCTCCCCTCTTATCTCATCCCCCCAAGACATCGGCGACATGTACGGCCGCCGCCCCTGCCTCGTCGCCACGGTGTCCATCATGGGCGTCGCCACCGTCCTCATCGGCTGCCTGCCCACCTACCAGATGATCGGCCTCGCCTCCCCCATCCTCCTGGCGCTGCTGCGGCTGGTGCAGGGACTCGCCATGGGTGCGCGCGTGCTGCCACGCGCCATGGCTGGCAGGGCTGCTGCGCCTGTGGGGCTTTCCGGGCGGCCGCGCCCTCCTTGCTGCCCTTGTGCTGTGAACACATTGTCTTTCCCACTTGCTGCATGGTCATGATACCGTGTCGTCCGCGGAAGCTCAGTGGTCGGCCGACTCATTTGAGTTTGAATGTCTTTCGTCGCGTCGTGGACTCTTCTGAGCACTGAAAAGACAGCCCCTATGCTGAGGTGACTCGTTGTCGCCTCTCTGAGATCCCTGACCCCTCTGAAAACCCCTGAACCCCAACCAGGCGGGGAGTTCGGCTGCAGCCTGGTGTACTTGCATGAGGTTGCGCCCCCCAAACGCAAGGGCCTGTCCGGCTCCATGGGCTTTGCCGCCGCGATCGGCGGCATCGCGCTGGGCGTGGCGCTGGTTATGATCGTGACGGCGGCCTGCACCAAGGAGCAGCTGGCGGTGTGGGGCTGGAGGTGGGATGGCTGTGTGTGATGTGGCTTCGTTGCGCTCGCTGCATCGGGCGTAAGGAACAGCAGGGTAGATGCCCGACGGCACTGCACTGCCCGCCACCGACCGGCGTGCGACCTAGGCTGCAGAGCGACGCGGGGAGCGTCAGCCCTCACCACCTTTGCCCAATCCCTCCGCGACCGCAAACCCAGGGTGCCGTTCCTGCTGGCGTCAGTGACGGCGGTGGCGGCGGTGCTGCTGCGCGCTCACATGCAGGAGCCCGAGGAGTGGACGGCCGCGAAGCGCGAGTCCGACGCGGCCGCCAAGGCCGACGCCGCCGACGCCGCCGCAGCCCCGCTCTCCCGCGCGGCGCGCTTCAGGCGGCAGCCGTTTGTCGCGCTGCTGACGAGCAACTGGTGGCAGCTCGGGCTGCAGTTCCTTTTTGAGGCCGCCGTCAGCGTCAGCTTCTGGCTGTGCACGTCCTACCTCCCCGGCTTCTTCCAGAAGACTGTTGGGCTTCCGGCTGAGCTGTCCCTCGGGATGTTGCTTTTCAACCTCATCGCGATGTGCCCTGTCATCATGCTCAGCGGCTGGGCGGCCGACAGGCCCGGGTTCCATCGGGTGGTGGGCGCCCTGATGGCGTATGGGCTGAGCGCTGCGATGAGCGCGCCCATGTTCCTCGCCTTTCAGGTGGGGGCTGGTTTGTTCTGTGCGTTTGTAAGTATATGTGTGATTGTGTGTGTGTGTGTGATTGTGTGTGTGTGTGTGCGTGCCGGCGTGTGTGTGTGTGTGTGTGTGTGTGTGTGTGCGTGCGCGTGCGTGCATGTGTGTGACCGGAGGTGTCGGGAATTAATTGCGGGTTCACTTGGTCATCTTTGTGCTGACCTGGCGCAATGTGTTGACCTGTAGATGCTGCTGGAAGCACTGCGCGCCTCTCTATCTTGCCCCACCCTGCGCATTTCTGGTGCCCTGTTTCACACCACCCAATCCCCTCCTAGTCTCAAAACACCCACCGCCCTCCTGTAACGCCCCCACTTCTGCCCTGCCACGATAATCACACCCCTCAATCAACCCACCCTCCAGGCTTCCAAGACCGCCTACACCTGCTGGCTGCTGCAGCTCGTCTACATGCTGCTCCTCGCCTGGGTCCTGGGCATGGTGCCCGTCTCTATGTCCTGCCTCTACCCCCCGACGCAGCGCGCGTCAGGCTTCAACTTTGGCCACAACTGCGCCATGAGCCTCATGGGAGGGCTGGCCCCGACGGTGGTGACGGTGAGCGGCGGTCAGGGAGTGCGGTTTCGCAGGGGGTGTTGTTTTGCAGTGGGTGCAGGGAGTGTTGTTTTGCAGGGAGTGTTGATTTGCAGGCCTGCGGTCCTTGCTGTGTGTCACAATGGCTCCGCTGAGTGGCCGGTTTGGCGCGTCGCCGCGGCCCGTGCGCCGCTCGCCCGACCTCGTGTGTGCCCGCGGCTGCACATGGCCGAGGTTACGAGCGCCTGTCAGCCCTGCTTGGCACGGTGTCAGTGGACGTGCATACCCCC
>NW_014012154.1:4934-9798 GCF_000611645.1 Monoraphidium neglectum
TGCATACCCCACCCCCCCTCCCTTCGCCCGCCGCCCCTGCTCAACCCGTGCTGTGCACCCGCCTGCCCGCGCGTCCCCACAGGCCATCGGCCTGACGACAGGCAACACCCTGACCGCCCCCGGCTTTTACATGCTGGCCTGCACCCTGCTGTCCATCGTGGCGGGCGTCGCCATCACCATCCTGGTGCCAGAGTCGAACAGGTCGCCAAAGGACCCGGCGGCCGACCTGGCGGTCGCAGTGGAGCAGGCGTGATCTGGCGCGATCTGTTCAGCGAGTCACAGGAATCCGTGTCATTGATTTGCGACAGGCAGCTACGTTGGGTGCTGCCCTGTTGTCGGGTTATGGTCGGGTTCTACGTTTGTTTTGCGGTGTGTTTGTGCTGGATCGCGCACCCGCACCCCGCTCATCTTGCTGACGAGACTGGTGGGAGCCCTCATGAATGGATCTCTCAAGCCGGCGCCCTGCCAGGCAGCCGGCGCTCGTGCCATCCGCCCCTGGGCGCGTGCGCCCCGCTCGGCGCGCGCGCTGCGCCCGACTCGGCTCGCGTCCCCCTTTTCAACTTGATTTGCTGCACATCTGTCTCTCGTTTGGTCGCACGCAAGCTTTCTAGCACGACATATGCAGTCAATATGGGGGGACAGCTCTGCGTGCCTGCCACCCTGCTTTCAAGCTCCTCTACTCTTGTTGTGCCAAGTCACAGTGGCATGTGCCATGCTGTTTGTGCTGATCGCAAGCCCCTGCACCCTGCCGGTTTGTCCCCGATGCTAATCCCACCTGTTGTATCAGCAGGATCGCTCGGCCTCCACCCGCGTGAGACGCGCCACTCGCTGGCCCCCCCACTCCCCGTTACCAGCATCTTTCGCTGTCGTCATGCATGGCTGAGAGCCTCCCCTCGAGCCACGGCTTGCACATTGCCTGCCGCCGCCCGCTGCATCCTCGGCTTGAGGCGGCGTCAAGGCAGAGCGCAACTTGTGTACGCAACCAGAATTCAAATTCTCCCCAAAGTAGAGGAGGAACCGCTTTCCCGGCTTGATGTCTCTGCTGCTGACCTTCAACCCCATGCACGCGGGTAGCTGTCTGCTTTGTCTCGCCGCTTGGCGCAAAGGATTGGGCCAAACGGCCTGCTGCGCGTTGCTTGAATGTCGAGCAGGCACCGCACCCTTTGCTGAGATTGACGGCTGGATAAAGGGGTGGAGGCAGCTCATGTTGTAACCGCCCTGCATTTGTAGGTGTATATAAGTACAGGGTCATAAACGTGGTCTGTGAAGTGTGCTGCTGCGTGTGGCATGCTGGACCGGCTCTGCCTTGTCCGATGCACCCGCTGGTTCGGCATGTGAGAACGGCCTCGACCGCCGCAGCTGCCCTGGAAGCTTTCAAGTACGCCGCCAATTTTGGGTACATGGATGATGGGCGGTGTAGTACCGCTGCCCAGAGCAGCAGCCAAACTCTAGCAGTCAGCAGTGGTCAACACTTGACGAGTCACCATATGCACGTATTGTGTGTTGCTGGTGCAGAAGCCCCCACGCATCTATATTCTAACGTGTTGATCCTTCAGTGAAAGCATGCACGCCACTTCGAAGCCGCTGGAAGGCTGCATGACGACTGATGAAGCGAAGTGCGGGAGCACGGACCATGCATACAAAGCCCTCGTCATCCTCATTGCATTCTGAGTTTGTTTGCAATACGTCAGCTTGATACTACAGCTTGAGATCTCTTGCATTCATGGCACACACATTAGAGAGAACCCCGCTTACGATCGACCTACCCTGGGAGACCGGCAAGGGCAGTTTAAAGTTGCGTAGTAAGAGGCGAAGGCGTCCCTCGCAGGCATGGGCCGCGCCAGCGGATGCCGACAACACTGCAAGGTGCGCCTCCAATGCGCATGCGCATCAACGCGTCAGCAGCGCTTGCTCTGCCTGCCTGCCTGCCTGCATGCATGCATGCATGCATTGAGCGGCTCCCAGACCAGGACCCGAACTGCCATGCATTTGCAAATGGCCATTCAGTTGCACCGCTGTGTTTCCCCTTTTCGTGCTTCACCTCGCTGACGCTCCGCAACTGCTGTGCCCCAAATGCATTGGCGTCCGACCCGGAACCCGCCTCCCCGTCCCCTGCCTTGCAAAACAGGTACGCAATGTACGGAGCGGGCATGGTGTCCGGCGCACTACTGTTGCGCTTCGTGCGCCACAGGCTCTGCCGCCTGCCGGTCGTCGGACTGCTGGCGAGGCCCATCCTGGGTGAGAGCCTCACGCGGGCGGGGCGCAGCACTTACATCGTGCTGCCCGCGTCCCCCAAGTCTTCTGTTATTGCGTTTCCAGTCGGCAGCTTTTGGGGCGATTGCTGAAGGCCAAGAGCTGCCGCAGGCAGCGGCAGCTGTAGTTCATGCACGCATATCTTGCAAGCAGCACACGGATTCTCACTCGCCGCGCACTCCTACGCCGCACTCTCAACCCCGCCCCCGGCCATGTTCTGCCATCCTTCTCAACCGCCAGCGTTTGTGCCCTGTTCGCTTCTGGGGGCGCTGGTTGGCGCCACGGCGGTGTACACCTACGAGCAGGGTGACATCAGCGCGGTCAGGCGGAAGCTGCTGCCCTCCGTCAAGCGTCACGTGAGGAGCGGCGTGGCGGCTGCTGCCCGGCTTTTGAACCTGCAATGGGCATGGGCAGGGCATCTTAATAGCTGGTGCAGATCAGCAGCACGAGGCTGCACACCCAGTGCATTATGCGCCTTGCTATCTGCATGCACGCATATTACCCCTCCCCACTCCAAACCCATCACACGCCCAATTATGACTCTTGCAGTCAGGATCAGCACACATGCTGCTGTCAGCGCTCCAAGACTGGTCAAATCTGCACGCGCAGTTGCCAGCGCCATGATAACCCCAATTCACCCGATCGACCCAACTTTCTTGAACGCTTTGTAGGTGACCCAGGCGCGGGACGAAGTCACGGCGGTGGCAGC
Organism: Monoraphidium neglectum; assembly: GCF_000611645.1. Classification (NCBI taxonomy): domain Eukaryota; kingdom Viridiplantae; phylum Chlorophyta; class Chlorophyceae; order Sphaeropleales; family Selenastraceae; genus Monoraphidium; species Monoraphidium neglectum. The sequence continues at coordinate 7,897 of NW_014012154.1, forward strand.
TGACCTGCGGGGCGAGGCCCACCGCCTGCGCCACGAGCAGGAGAGGGCGCTGCGGCGCCTTGCGGCAGAGGGCGACCGCGCCGCGCCCGCGCTGCGGGAGGCGGCAGCCGAGGCGGAGCGCGCGCTCGCGCCAGTGCTGCGCGGCGCGTCGGCGGCGGCGGAGCGGGGGCGGAGGGAGATCGAGCGGAGCCTGCGGGCGCTGGAGGACGCGGCAGCGGCCGCGTCGGCGGGCGGCGGCGGCGGCGGCGGCGGCGGCGGCGGCGGCGACAGCACGCAAGCGGTGGTGCGGCGGCGGCACGGGGCAGCTGCTGAGCAGTCGCTCGCGCGGCGGTTCAAAGTTGAGACCGAGAGCGAGTATTAAAAGTAGTTTGGCAGCTCGAAGGAGCAGCTGACGGCTGTGGTGGTGTATGATGTCGTTACTCATGACTACCTCAATTCAAGTGAAACCGCCGCTGGCTCATGGCACTCCCACATTTTTACACACATGTGAGTGCACATGCCTATGCACAAACTTCAGCTGCAAACAGGCAAGTTTCAAGCTTTTGTGCTCCCCAATGGGCTACCTAAACCCCACTGAGTCGTCTTTTCAGCTGGTACAGTCAGCCTGACCGGCGGCATGCCGTCTTTAGTCACGTGCGCTCTGTTCTGTAAACTGCTGCACACCTTACTCTGCTGGCGAGCCGGAGTGCTTTGAACTGCCACTGGCGGGCACTGAGCCCGTGCAAAGTTTGCGCCGTGCAATTGCTGCCGTGCGGGCTGTGTTGCCGAAACCTGTGGCTTGCCTCTCCCAGTGGCAGCTCCAACCGCATGCTCAAAAATCATCAGCATCAAGTGTGCGCGACACTGGATGCTGCAGCTGTCGGCTGGCAATGTGCAGCCGGCCTGATCTCGGGGCTGTCTGTGCTGCTGGTGGTTTTCTGGTGCCCTGTTGGCGGCGGACGCGCCATCCTGAGGATGCAGCAGCCCCGGCTGTGTTGGATAGCAGCGTATTAATAAGCACCCCTATCAGGATACCAGACAAACATAGCAAGGCGACACGTTACAAAACCGTCGGCGTCGCTGCAACCAAAAGAACAAACTTATTGCCTTTGGACGGCAGGCGCGGGGCCGCTGCAGGTTGCTTGAACTTGACCAAAGCAACTCAAAAATCATCGTCTCAGCACTGCGCACGTGGGGGGCAGTCGAATTGTGGGAGGGCGGGGGCTGCGAGTGGTCGACGGCAGCAACCAGCGGGGCCCCTAGGCGAGCGCGAGCAACGCGCTTCAGGCAAGCAGGCGCGTCGGAGCACCTCCCAAACCCCTGATTTTGGCCCGGAGCAGCCAGCCGTGCCTCGGCAAGGCAGTTGCCTGGCCTCACATTTGGGGCCGAACCAAGCCAAGATGCCAACGTGCGCTGACGAATTGCAGCAGCGGCGCTCCAACGGCAGCCTGGCGTTCCTTCGATTCAAGGGGATGAGAGTGATTGCAAAGTGAATGAGTAATGCAGCCCGGATGAGACGAGAAAGGGGGGACAGAGAGGGTTCCGGGGGCCTGCAATCATGTGCACGGCAGTCAAAAGGGAGGAGGAGATTGGCCGCGAGAGCTTGTGTGCCGGCGACTGAGGTCTGAGAGTGTCGCGGCCCTGCCGGCAGCAGACCACCTTGGTGGTGCACTGGCGGTGGGGGCGGGGCGGACAGAAGGGAGCCTCTCAACTAGCAACACACCACGATTAAAGCCGAGCCACGAGGTGGCCCGGGGGGTGTGGAGCCCGTGAGGGGTTGGGTGAAGGAGGGGTGAGTGTCCCAGCACTGCCGACACACCCAATTATGACCGAGTCACACGGTCTCGGGGGGTGCGAAGGCAGTGGGGGATGGGGAGGCGGGGGGAGGGTGCCCTAGCACTGACGACACACCCAATTATGACC
>NW_014012154.1:10067-13531 GCF_000611645.1 Monoraphidium neglectum
CAGTGAGGGATCGGGAGGCGGGGGGCGGGTGCCCGAGCACTAACGACACACCCAATTATGACCGAGTCACACGGTCTCGGGGGGTGCGAAGGCAGTGAGGGGTTGGGTGAAGGAGGGGTGAGTGCCCGAGCACTGACGACACACCCAATTATGACCGAGTCACACGGTCTCGGGGGGTGCGAAGGCAGTGAGGGGTTGGGTGAAGGAGGGGTGAGTGTCCCAGCACTGACGACACACCCAATTATGACCGAGTCACACGGTCTCGGGGGGTGTGAAGGCAATGAGGGATGGGGAGGCGGGGGGAGGGTGCCCCAGTACTGACGACACACCCAATTATGACCGAGTCACATGGTCTCGGGGGATGTGAAGGCAATGGGGAACACCCAGAGCTTATGCAGCATTTGCATGATGGACTACAACATGGGTCTTTGCCTGCAAACAGCCACTTAACTTAGCTGTAGGCGGGTAGTTGTTCTTGAAGCCGATGGTCCCACGCAGTCAGATAATGCCTGCACAAGCACATGGGGACCAGATGCCTGTTTCTGAGACAATTTTACTGCGTATCCTAGCCAATCGCGTGTTTCAAGGTTGGCGCGGGCTTAGTTGCGCTCAGGTGTGGTGCGGCCATGCAGCGCAGGCGGCCCATGGCAGCGCTGCGATGCTGCATGTAGCCGGAACACGCTGGAGGCCATGGTTCAGGCCCTGCACGACCCTCACAGCTCACCGTCAAATATTTTATGATTCTTAACGCGCATGAGCGCCGCACGCATGCAGGGCAGGGAGCGCTGTTTTTCCGCAGAGCTGCTGTGTGTCGTTGTTCGCAACAGCCTTATGTATGTGTTGCAGTGAAATACAAAATTACTCGGATTATGTGTACTTTGATCGCAGCGCAAGCGACGAGGTGTGTAGATGTTTCTGCGTTGACGGACCTTCACACGAGCTCCTGTAGTTGGTGAAATTGCTTCGCCCATCGCGCACAATGATTCGGTTTTACAAGATATAAATTCCAGTCTCATGTATTTGAAGCCGCCAAATAAAGCCGAGTCAAGCTTGACTTGACTACACAGGGCGCGCTTCTTCCAAACTCGCGCATACACACGCACGATATGGAAAAGCTACCGTATTATGGCATGAAGGCCGGCCAACTGGCCTGGCACCTCTCAGGGCTGCTGGTTCGGTATCTGAGCGATCGGGCGCTGTTCTGCGGCGTGCGATCTCTCGCACTGCTGCAGACGTACACCAGCGGCGCGTGGACATTCACTCGGACCATCCCCGTAAGAGTAGCAACTTGAGAACGTGAAGTGCAAAGCGGCTGGTCTGTCCGGAAGGGGCCTAGCGCGCGGGCGATGCGCCCATGCACACATGTCTGCGCATGCTGCACCGCGCCCGCCACCACGCTCGCTTGGCTCACCTGTTGGCTCCTGTCGACATGGAAGCGATCCTGCTTGATGAGGGCTGTGCACTTTGTCAAAACGCAACCCATCAGGTGTACCCCCCGGACACGGCGATCACGAACGGCGACCAAGCCGCGACCCTGCCCATCACGGGCCCCGGGGCCGCCCAGCCGCCGGACGCCAGCCTCCCCCGCATCAACAGCCTCCTGGACCTCATGACGCCCGATGACATCAGCGGGCTCCAGACGGAGGACGTGGTGGACTGCTACTTCTCACCTGAAACGGGAACGGGCGCCACCAGCGTCGTCATCGCGCCAGCCAATGGGGGCGTGCCGATGATCCTCCTGACAACAGGTGCGTGTGCACCATGCGTGTGCACCATGCGTGTGCACCATGCGTGTGCACCATGCGTGCGCACCATGCGTGTGCACCATGCGTGCGCACCATGCGTGTGCACCATGCGTGTGCACCATGCACGCCCCACACGATGTGGCGCCTGCCGGTTCTGAGCTCCTTGTATGCTCATCTGCTTGCAAGCCGCGGGCTGTTCGGCCCAGCCAGCGTATGGGTGTGCACCTTGGAAAACCGTGACGCTCTCGTGCTCAGCACTGCATATGCAGCGCGATGCATCGCGCTGCGTCACGTCATTGTGATTTGTTGGGGGCCAGCCGTGGCTGCCACTTGATTGCAGCACATCCGTACCCGCACTTCAAAAGGGCGCACGGATGCAGTGAGACCATTTCCAGCAACAACTTTGCTGCCGGCCACGCACCCCGGGCTGCTTCAATTCTTTGCAGACAACGTGAAGATCATGTACGTCCAGGGTGACGACGTGCTGGCGCACCCTGCCGCATTCAACCCGGCTGCCGCCTGCTGGCGCCGCATGTCCAAGGCGGAGTGCTGTTACGCCTACGCGCCATGGATCGACCTCGCCAGGGTGAGCAGGCCGGCTGGCCAGGCGCTGGCAGGGGGCTGAGCGGAGTGCCAGGCAACGCCCTCAAGCCAGCTTCACGGTTCAAAACTGCATGGACACACTTGCTCAGCTGCCAAACAATGCTCGTGGGGCTTCCTCAAAGGACGCGTCATGGCAGGTGGCGCATGTTTTGCATGATGCAAGGTGGGATGCAGGATGCATGTTCATGCATCCCCAACAGTAGCCATGCCGCCAAAGCAGCGTCCACCCTGCCGCCCCAACTGCTGCTCATCGCGTGCAGCACCTCGCCGGCCGCCTGCCGCTGCCCCCGGGCCAAGATCTGGCGCTGCCCACCGGGGTTCTGGTGATCTCCAAGTCGGGCCCTGGCAAGGGGGCGCTGAAGCGCAGCTTGGAAGTCGAGTACCGGCCCGCCGGCCGCCAGGCTGGCCCCAGGCACGGCGGCAGCGCGCGGCGGGCGCTGGCCGGGCACTACCGGACAGCGGCGGAGACGCTGCTGGCGGCGCACGCGGCGCGCGGCCAGCTGATGGGGCTCGCCTGCGGCCTGCTGGACCGCCCGTTTTTTTCCAGCGATGAGATTGCGCGCGAGGTGCGGGGAGGCTTCCAGCGGGGGAGGATCCGACCCGCTCGCCGCAGATTCGGCAGTGCGGGCAGCCGACCTGGTGTCTCGGCGTCCGCAGGCGCGGGCTTAGTGTTGCAATTGGTGGCTAGGCCTTTGGGGCAGCCTGGTTCTCTGCCTTGCGAACCATCTGACAAGCGCCGCGGTCAAGGCACAGGACCTCACCGCGGCCTAGTGGTGTTGGATGCGATTTACCTTGCTTGTTGTCCAGTGGTCAAGGTCGGTGGCCCATAATCATCCTCCACCCGCCTTGCTCCATCACCCACGGCGTCACCCGCGACTAAAGTTTGGGCGCGCCACTGGCTACGACTACGATGAGGTCAGCAGCCTGGTGGCGGCCAGCCCGCAGATGGCGGCTGCCGTGCGCTGCTGCCGGCTCGCCACACAGCAGCCCCAGGCAAAGGTCGGCTTGGCAGACGCGGCGGCGCCAGCAGGCACGGACGGGGACGAGGAGGGCTGCGAGGGGCCGCCAGATGCTGCCGCCGGAGCGCAGGGCGGCAGGGCGTGCGGCTCGCGGCGG
>NW_014012154.1:14037-15055 GCF_000611645.1 Monoraphidium neglectum
CCGCCTCTGCGTCGCCTAGGCCTGTGCAGGTGGACGGGGCGCAGCCAGGGGGAGGGCAGTGGATTGCTGTAGGTGCAGCAGAGGAGTGGATGGGATCCTGTGGGTTGGCATCAACCAGGCCACCCATCTTGAACGCTGTGCTTTCCCCGCGGCCTTCCCAGCAGTAGCGCGTGCGCGTGCGTTCAAAGGTGGTGTGTGTGTGTGTGTGCGTGCGTGCGTGCGTGCGTGTGCGTGCGTGTGCACGCGCGCATGCACAAGCACACACAATGAATTCACACATGCGCATGCATGTGCACAACACCCCCCCGAAAAAACAACACACACACAGAACACGAATGGGGAGGACGAGGACAGGGAGCCTGCGGAGCAGAACATGCTGGCGCCGCGCCGCAAGAAGGTGCCCCGGGGCGGAGGCGCCGGGGCCAACCAGCTGCGTGCGGGACCTGTCGAGGCAACTGCAGGGCGATGCAAGGTGAGAGGCCGCCAGCATAAGGGAGGGCCAGACCGTTGCTGGGGATTGCCGCCGTCGACCTGGCGATCGCTGTTGTCATTGCTGCCTGGCTTGGCTGACTACGTTGCACCTTGGCAATCCACATCTGCGTTGCTCAGCCGCAGGAGGGCCTGGCCGCACCACAGGACTTGTGCGCTGACGTGTGCGCCAGCAAGGAGCAGCCCCGCGCAGCCGCCAGCCCGGCTGCGGCCTCGAAGCCCCCGCCTCTGACGCAACTCATTGCGGCAGCACACCCCTACGGCGCAGGGCGGGGCGTCCCGGTCGCGCGGCTGCCGCTGCTGCAGGCGATTGAAAGCAGCCACGGCAGCGGGAAAAGCGGCCGCGGCGGCGCGGGTGGTGGTAGCGGCAGCGGCCAGCCCCGCGGCAGCGGCCAGCCCCTCGCTAGCAGCGCCCTGCCCAGCCGTGTGCAGGGCCGCGCTGCGCCCAGCACGGCAGCGGTGGGGAGTGGCGCCTGGTACGCCGGCGCCGGCGGCGTTGGCGGCGTCGGCCGCGTGGGCGGGGCGGGCG
>NW_014012153.1:0-13833 GCF_000611645.1 Monoraphidium neglectum
GTGGGGTGTAGGGTGTGGGGGTAGTTGAGTGGGTTGGGAGGGGGACCGCACAGCTCTGTGCCTGAGTGCTCCGCTTTTTGTGGGTTTACAGCACTGCGTGGCCCTCGAATGGGGTCAGGACGCGCTGATCACAGAGCAATGTGCGCCCGGGGATGCAACAAACGCAGCCAGCTCACGGCCCCCCCAACCCCACCTGCCCCTCATGCGTGCCTGGTTCCGGCTGGTGGCGCCGTCCTTTCCAGACTTGCGGTCCTACCCAGGTGCGCCGTGGCGCTGGCAACCCCGGGGCTGTTGTGCGCCTCACCACATGCTGGCATCCCCACTGAAAACAGCGCCAGGGCTGCACCCCGACTGCGCGCAGACAGCGTCCCTGCTCATCGCCCAGCGCTGCTGTCGTGACCGACCCTCACCTTGCATATTGATGCTTACACCCACCCCACCCCACCCCACCCCGCCCACACACAACCTTGATTCACCGAAAGGACGACGACATCCCGGGTGTGGTACGGTACCGGACCTACGAGGTGCTCAAGGCTGAGGCCAACAACCCCCGCCTGCGCTGGGCCTACCTGCCCTACTCCATGCACATGGCGGGGCCCAGGGAGGCCATCCAGCACATGATCATCCGCAAGAACTACGGTGCGTGCGTGTGTGTGTGTGTGTGCGTGCGTGCGTGTGTGTGTGTGTGTGTGTGTGTGTGTGTGTGCGCGCGCGCGCACGCGTGTGTGCGCGTGCTGGGTGCGGGTGTGGAGTGGAGTGGGCCGGCAGCGCCATGCAATTGTGGGCAGCTTTCAGTGCATCGGCAAAGGAGGGCTGTGTCGAGACGTGGGGCGTGTGGTGTGACGGCCCCACCCAGCAGCCCAAGCCTACGTCCCACACGCACCCCTCACCCCCACCCCCCACCCCCTGGCGGGCAGGCTGCACCCACTTCATCATCGGCCGCGACATGGCGGGCTGCAAGTCCACCTTGTCCGGGGAGGACTTCTACGGCGCCTATGACGCCCAGAACCTGGCCAAGGACAACGCCGCGGAGCTGGGCATGGACACGGTGCCGTCACTCAACATCGCATACACACAGGTCGGCCGCCCGCACCGCACGGCACGGCAAGAATCGAGGCGCGCGCCACTGCTATGCTGCTGCCGCTGGGTGACTGGACGCCCTGTCGCACTGTTGTCTGAGGGTCCCACGCTCGTGAATTGTGCACCCATGTTTTCACACCGCTCTTCTCCTTGGGTCTGCAGGAGAAGGGCTACGTCACTGCGGACGTGGCCAAGGCCGAGGGCCTCACCACCCTCAGCCTCTCGGGTGAGCACCAGCCTGCACGGCCTGGGGCGGCAGCGGGCACACGGGAAAGTGTGGGCCCTGCGGCTGGCAGGCGCTGGCCTGAGAGCATAACAGCTTGAGAAAGACAGCTCTGCAGGACTGCTGCGCTGCACCCAGTCTGCTGGCTTTATGCTGACTGCCGCTCACAAAACTGTGACAGCTCTCACTCTCCCCGCAACTTCTGCTACATTGCTCCTGTCCCCAGGCACCAAGTTCCGCCAGATGCTGCGTGGCGGCGACGACATCCCTGAGTGAGGCCGCGCGGCCCGCACGACGCCTGATATGCCACACCTGTGCTGCGCTGCCTGGTGGCCTTGCGCATGCGGGGCACTGCAGCAGCCGCGTCTGCGATCCATGCATGGCTACACCCTGGTGCATGGTCTCGTGGGTCCCCCCCTCCCCATGTTGAGCGCCCACCTCGTTCCACAAGTACCCCTTGTGCCTCGTTCCCCCCCCCACCCCTTTCTTCCGCCCCACCAGGTGGTTTGCGTTCAAGAGCGTCGTCCAGGTGCGGCATCAAGGGGGGGGGGGGCTGCCAAATTGTGGGTGAATGGCTCAGCGGGTCGCCAGCAAGGCAGCGCAACCGTGCATGACACGTCCCCCTGTACTGCCCGTGCACTCATGCCCTGATGGTGTGCCTCCACCCGCCCCGCTGCCGCCAGGTGCTGCGTGAGTCGGTGCAGACGGAGGCCTAAGGAGGGAGGCTGCAGCCGGTTGGCTGGCTAGCTGGCCAGATGGCTCACGCCCTTCTCTGTTTTTTGCGCTGTGACCACCACAATCCGTGTGGCCCTGTTCCGCTCGTTGACGCCGGCCTGTGCGATTGCTCAGCCGCTGCTGCATGTGTTACCACGCGCCATGATGCCCTTTGCACAAGGCAGACGGGGCAGCACGAGGGATTTCCCAAACGATGCCATAAAAACACGGGGCGTGGCACACCACCGCTGTCGCGTTTCAACCCAGGCATATGTCTGACGCATTGGTGCAACCGTCCAAAATGACTGCTAAAGCCTTGTCATATTGTCATAGCGCAGCAGTGTTGGGCAAGAGAACTTTGAAATGAATGCTGGACAGGGGTAGCACCGCCTCCCATGTATGAAAGGTGCGCAAGCAGCAGGCAGCAGGCAAGGCCTGGCAGATATTGTGCCATGTGGTTGCTACAGCCGCTGCTCCAGAAATTCCACAAACGCGCCCCACGCGTCGGCTGCGTCGCTGCCCGCATCCCTTGTGGCGGCTACGTCCCCGATAAAGGCGTGGCCCTGGTTGGGGTAGCGGCGGATGTCGAACGCCACCCCTGCAGATGCCAGCTCAGACTGAGGGAGTGGGGGAAGGCGGGCGCGTTCGTCACGCTTCTGCAGCTATGTACGACTCTGTTGCTGAGAAGCCTGGGAGTGATTGCGAGGCTGCTCCTGAGATAAATGCACGCGGCCTGCGATACACGGGCAAGAGCGGGCACCATGGCACGGCTGTGCCGGCCCCTCTTTCCTGTCCCAGTCTCAGGGCTTCCCCCCGTCCCAGCGGCCTCCTGTGGCCGCAACCCGGCCTGCCAGGGCAGCGGGCCCACCTCGAAGGCGTCCACCACCGCGGGGGGGAACTGCTGGTCCCGGCCCCCAAAAGCGCCAAACACCGGGATGCCGCCAGCGGCCAGGGCCGCGTAGGCCGCCGCGGTCCCCTCCTGGAGGGGCCGCCCGTAGAAGACGCCCACGGCCGCTGCGCTGCCGGGGTAGGCGGCCGCGTACCGCAGCGCGGAGCCGCCGCCGTAGCAGAAGCCGGCCACTGCCACCCGTGATGGGTCGACTCCCGGCTGCTGCTTGACCCTGGCCCGGGGAGAGGAGCGTTTGGGGACGAGCGGGTGCACACATACAAGGACCGCAGGGAGGCGTGTGGAAGGTGGGGGGGCATCCGAGCGCCCCTGCTGCGCTGCGCGGCGACGCGGTGGATTCCACGCATGGGGCGCCGGTGCGTCCCTGCAGTTCCCCAGTGCGCCGGCGCGCACCATTCGACAGCGGAGTGCACCGCCTCCACCCCCCAGGTGGCGCCCGGCTTGAGGGCGTGCGGGTAGGCCAGTGCCAGGGCGCGGGGGATCCATGTGGTGCAGCGGCCGCCGAACGTGTCGGGCGCCACCGCCACATAGCCACGCGTGGCGAGATCGTCGCACAGCCCCACCTCCTGGGTGGGGTGGAAGGGGGAGAGAGGAGAAAGCACCTGTGGATCGCAGGGTGTGGGGTGCACGAGGTGGCTGCAGGGCGGCACAGGGCGGCCGCCCCGGCGGTGTGGTTGGACCGCGCTGGTCCGCCCGTGCTGCCCTGTTGCTGGCGCTCCCCAGCCGCCTCCGGTCAAAGCGACTGCCTCGGCCCCACCCTGCAGGGCGCATGCGTGCCCACCCGTGGCTGCAGGCCAAAGATCTGATTAATCAGCAACACTGCAGGGTGGCCGCCAGGCACCGCGGCCGCCTGCTGTTGCTGCTGCTGATGCTGCTGTGGGCGCGCGATGTACAGTCTCACTCCCCCGGGTGTTTTTGCGTTAGTGACACGGCCGATGCGGTCGGTGACCCTGGTGACGAGGAGGAGTGCAGGTGCACCAAATGGACTGCGTGTTCACAAGCATGCACCAACGCCCCAGTTATGGACCCGGGTCTCATCAGTCGCTTGCCCAGGCTGGGTTGCCACACGCCTTGCTTACCTGTCAAGAGCGGCGTCAGTTGCCACTGATGCAGGCAGGGCGGCTAATGCAACAGCTGCTGTCATCGCCAGGGACGCCTGGCGAGGGTTTCAAGGGGAACATCTACAAGCGTCAATGTCGACATCGGTGCGCTTGCGTTGCTCAAGGTGTTGTGGGTGCAACAATGTCACCTCTATGGGCGGTGCCAAGCGACGCCTGCATTTTTGCGTATGCCCTGACATGGGGACACATTTCTTGTTTACTGCTAAAGCCGTCTGAATGGGCATGGTCGTGACCCGTCAGATCACAAAAGGTCACAACCGCGCGAGGAAAGGAACAGGGATTTTGGTATATACAGGACACCGCCCCAAGATGCTGTGATGGTCGATGAAGCCTACGGTACGGTGCTGCGCTTTCCCTGGAATGCCAGAGGGTACAGTATAGTTGTTACCATATAGGGATTTTTGTTGACTTCGCGCGCGCCCGCCCCCCGGCGCCGCCCGGCCCCCTGAAATGCAAGTTTTGATGCCTGGTTGATGCGATCAGGATGGATGCACTTGGCTACAGTATGATGAGTGAGTAAGGCTATATGAGCCCACGGTGATCGACCCTCGTCACTGCATGCATGCTACGAGGAGTCTATGTACGGTGCACAACCAGTTCGCGGCAGCGTGCTGCAAGGGGAGCTGCAAGTTGAAGGCTGGCTGCTGGCGTGACCTCATGCATGCAAAGGCACAGGCAGCACTGTCAATCGGACCTTTGAGGCGAACTTGCGGCCGTACGACTGTATAAGCATGCGAAGCAGCTGAAGCAGCAGTGAATCTCATCGCGCCACCAGAATGGCTGCAGTGCGCAGGATGATATGTGCAGGGCGCATGCAGGCCACAACAACCGGTGGCACGGACGTCCAGACTTTGCCAATGTCTTGCAGAGATGGCATATTGTGCCTGGTAGTATCATGAGGGATGTTACCAGACCCGCCAGGCAGCGCCAACAGAACGGCGCAGAGGCGAGGGAAAGGTGATTGCGTAAGAACATTGAGGTACACGCGCGACTGCTGGCTCAGCTAGATTCCCCACCATCCCTGATGGCACGGGTGTGTCTGCAACCGTTCCCTGCGCATACAACCTTGAACTCTGTGTAGGTGCGACAAGGGGCACAGCGGAAGCGGCAACTTGGATACCAGCAGCACCCAGCCCAGCTTGCAGCGACCCCAAAAGGGAGGGTTGGAAGCCACGATGCACTGGTTCGTTGTCGAGACTACTCCAAAAACTTTCAACCTCCGCAGATGCCTGCTGCCCTGTGCACAAATGCCACCCATGTCACCTTGTTTCACTCCCCGCTGGAACGGTGGGTGCTTCTCCTGGCCCTCTCCGTGAAAGTAGGTAAGGGTTCTGCTGGGTTCTTGACCAGGCATGTGGCAGAGCAAGTGTTAATTGGCCTCAAGGTTGGTGTGCGGATTGATGCAGTCATGACTATCCCTTATGCATGGAGACCCCCAAAGACAGTATTCTGCTGTGATGCACAAGCCGAGTCACTTGCCTTCATGCCTACGAGCACAGCAGAAGTTCAACCAAGTTGGCTTTGGAGACAAGCAGGAGAGGGGCATATGCATTGACTTAAGCTGCTTGCTTGTGGATGTGGAAGAGCAAGGCCAGCAGCTTGATCAAAGAACGCCGCGAGCGTCTCTGGTGCAGATGTCTGCATCACTGGCAGCAGCTAACGGCAGCCCCAAAAACCAGTTCTTGCCATCGTTGCAAAGCATTTACATGCCAGGGGTAATCACAGCTTCAGCTGCCACCAGCATGGAAAGTTGAGGGGTACTCGCGCCAGTGCTGAGGGATCCAGGGGTGCAAATTGCAGGAAACCTCTGGGCCCGTCTACTGGTTGCTGCAACACAGATGGCGTCTCTACAGTCTCTAACAGCCGCCCTGACGTGTACAGCATTCGAGTGTGTTATTAAACAGTCCAGAGGGTCTGTGCCACTAGCTGTCAAATCAGCTGTCGAACGACCCGTGTGGCGGAGGACAGTCAGCTTGACTTATGGGTTACACATGCGCAGCTCGACCTCCCGCAGGAAAAAAAGAGAGACCAGCAGCAGCCCAAGGGCCAAGAAGTGAGCCAAAAGAGGAAGGGAAAAGGGGGCATACCCAATGTGTTTAAGTGTGGGTGGGTGCCCGCACTCGGCGATAGGCAGACAAGGTGCATGAGTATCCTGCATAAAGGCTGGGTATCTATGCTGGTGTGCGCACGCGGCACATACATAGCGAATGCGTTCTGGCGTGTGCAATAAGCCCCGCTTGCATCAAGCACTTCAATCAAAAGGCGTACGTTGCTCTTCTGCATGGCACGCAGGCACGGGGTGGTGCGCTCAGCGCCGCGCGCAACATGCGCTCACACAAAATGGATTAGGCATGCCCTGCCAAAATTGCACAGGCACTGCACCTGAGGCAAGCACACGCCGGGGGCAACGCCATGTCGAGTCAGGGAGTCGTCCACCACAGCCACTGCCGCAGGCAGCAGCACCTTGGCAATGGTCCGCCCACAGGGGGCCCGCGCCATGTCGCCGATTGTCATGTCTGTTGCGTGCTGCTGCTGCTGCTGCTGCTGCTGCTGCTGCTGCAAGCAAAATTGTGTTCTCAGGCAAGCGTCCCAAGCACGTCCACCCCAAGCAAGCCATGCTTTCAGCAGCTGTGCAGCAACAGGGCAGCAGCAGCGCAAGAACAGCTGCCGTGCAGGGCGCAGTCATGCGTGTGAACGGGCTCTCACAGAGCATCTCAGCACCTAGGGCGCATGGGAGGTGCCAAGCACACCACTTTGCCACGCATGCTGAGGGGTGCCTATGTGGCGGGGTCTGTCCACCAGACCACCAATGCCCCCACACCGACGAAACAACCAGTCAAGAACTCACTAACGAACGGCAAATGATCGCTTGCAAAACTGCTGTGAAGACAGCGCGCGCCAGGTGCCTGTGTAGCCGCCTGATTGCCTGATGCACCAAGGAGGAGGCCGTGCAGGGGTGCTCGCTTGCTCGCACCTTTCTGTAACAGCACCAGCTGCGCTGCCTTTGGCCAAGCACAGCAGGCTCCTTGGGCTTGGTGTCATGGCGCCATGGTGGGTTGATGGGAGCCTCACTGCTGGCGCCGCAGCTGTTGCGGCTGCTGCCGCTGCTGTCGGGGTGATGCTCCGTGATAACCCTGCTGGCGGCTTCATTCAGCTGCCCCGGACTGCAAGTTGCAACCCCCAGTCCAGGAGCCGCGGCTGCGGCCAGGTGCTTCCTGCTGCTGCTGCTGCTGCTTACGCTGCTGCACTGGCCTCAGTTGTCGAACCGCAGATTGCGCATGTTGGGGGGCCGGCCGCTGCTGGGCGGCGTCCAGCCCCACACGTCGTGCCTGTCCAGCAGCGGCTCCCCGTCCTTGCCCATCTCCAGTGCCTCCCAGGTGCCCTCAAAGGGGTCGGGCTGCCGGGGGGCCTCCAGCACGGAGCGCGGGGGCGGGCGCGCAGGGACGCGCTCCACCACCTCCCCCAGGGCGAGTGCGCCCAGCTCCTCCTGGGGGAGAGGGGGATGCGCGGCACGAGGTGAGAAGGTGAGGGCGTAATATTGATGCGGGATGGGCTCCAGGGTGAAGTGATAATCAGCCCTGGGTTGGGTGAAGAGGAGGGGAGCTGGCCATCGACGACGATGCGTGAGCAGCGTGCCTGCAGCCCGTGCAAGGCAGCGCTGCGTGCGTGATATTCATGTCCGAGCAATTCATCGACACACCTCTGTTGGGACCTGCACTATGCGGTTGGGCCCCGGCTGCCATGCCACAATAGCCATCTGCTTCTGAATCATCTGGAAGGGGGGGGGGGGTAGCAAGCGAACATGAGTTGTTAATGCAAGGGAGTGTGTGAGCTGTACACTGCATGGGGCTGTTGCAAGGCCAGGCGCACTCGTTGCCTGGCCTGCCCAAAGCCCTAATGACGCAATTCCGGGCCCACGCCATCAATGCGTCACCTCAAAAATCCACACCTGCACGTCCGGAGGTTTCCCGGGCTCGGTCCCGCTGCGGTAGCTGATCTCAACCAGCCCCTCTGCATCTTCGTTCTCAAGCTTGATCCAATCCTGGCGGGTTTGGGCAAGCAAGTATAGGATGGGAGGGTGTACACTTCAGGACAGCAACCACAAGCACCATGTCAGTTGCCATGAACCCTGGAATTGCCACAAGGTGCGTCCCATTGCAAGTCAATGCCTCCCCCCTGCCCTACTCTCTAATTTGGCAGCCACCCACAATCCGTTCTCCAAGCAGACAAAGGGCCCCACCCCAGCAAGCACCTGCTCCTCCAAGATAACGTACTTGTACTCGATGCGCTGCCCCGCAGGCAACAACACCTCAGCCTGCCACACGTCACCCTGCAGCCACGTCATGGGCACCTTAGCGATGCTCAAAAACGACCAGCCAAATGGTATCTGGGGGTGGGGGCCGGGAAAGGGAGGTAGCAGTGTCAGAGGATGCCGTGCCTGATGCGTGATGCATCACAAGCCGCTCGCCTTTTGCCATCGTGTGCATGCAGCAGCTGCATTGATGTCAAAAATATGCGTGATTTCTGCGGCCTGCCAGATCATACCAAGCTGAGCCGACCCGCACCTGCGAGCCCCCGATGCAGAGCATCTGGCGCGAGTGCACGCGGTAGTGCACCGACAGCTGCACCCTGACTAGCCGCGGCTTCTTCTCCCGTTCTGGCCTCTCCCGTTCCCGCTCCTGCGCCCACTGCCCTGTTAATGGCTGTTGTTGCAGCCATTGGAGATGTAATGGTAGTCCGCAAAGCCATAGGGGGTTATGTTGGGTGTGGTGCTCAGTAGGGACCCGCAACCCAGTCCGTTGAGGCCGCGCTCCGACCACGCCCCACTGCGGCATGTGCACACATGCAAGCACGCATGCCCACATGCAACATGCTTGATCAACAGAAAAATATGTGTTTGTGGCGGGCACCCATGCACAGCATGCGCCAAGAGCGTCCGCACATCCATCAACGCACACTGACCTGCTGCACATATCCGCCGTCAGTGCCTAGCCGCTCCTCCTGCGCCAAGGGGATCTCCTCGTCCGAAGCCCCGCTGCTCAAATTGAGCACGAAGGATGCTGCTGCGCGCCCCATGAACCGCTGACCCCGTGCATGGGGGTCGATGGCAGAAACCAAGCATGGCCGCACCCAACCCCTTGCATCGCTTCGTCGGTGCCTCGGGCTGCTGCTGTCGAAGGCCCGCTGATGCCGATAGCTGCTCCAACGCGAGGAAAGACGATGAAATGACGAGCAGCCCGAGGGGCCCCTCAGCCCCGCGTTCATATCACTGAACTACAGCGTCTTGAATTCAACAAGTCTGATGTGTTTCCCTGTGGCCAGTGGGGGTTGCGGCCCTCCCGAGCAACACGCTGCCAACAGCCAGCATGCGGCTGGTGAAGTGCGTCCGCCGTTCAATCAGGGATGCTGACAATTATGCAAAAGTCCCGAAGTGCAGCAGACCCAGATCTATGTCACCCGAAGGGTCACCCAAGTGCACTCACTCACCACACTTGCACCATTGACAATCATTTGGTCTGTACAGAAGAGCGTTGGATAATACAAGCGTAGAAGGGTCTGAGGACGCCCCCCGTTGCTTTGTGTACACGGTCAGCTTGCCCTCAGTCACACCAGCCGTTGGCGCAGCCTTGAGCATTGACACCACAAGGATTGTTGAATGACACACACAAATGGATACTACATCACTTGCCGCCGTCAGAGCTGTACTCCGCCGCTGCGTCGCTGCTGCCTGACTTCATTTTGCTACATCCAAGACTCGGGCAATTTTGCAGATGTCGGACGTGCAACACCAGCCCAGTGCAGCGTCGGATGTGCAACAGCACCACAGTACATCCTCAGAACATTTAATAACCTGTCACTCAGCCACAATTTGTGCCTCCTCCATCCCTCACACCTACCAAATTGTGAGACACTTGACAGGTCGGAAAGAAGACTTGACAAGCAATGTGCTTGCTAAACCCTACGTGCTTGCTCTCGCTCGCATGTGCGTTGCTTGGACTGGTTGGTGCCGATATGTACAGGAGTGGATCTGGCTTGTCACGCCGCTGTTTAGCATGCATGTATGTGCATGGCAAGCGCACACATTACAAATGCCAAGCGCGTGGCAAGCAGAGTTCCAAAAGCGTGGAGCAAGCAAGCTGTGAGTGGCAGAAGCTTAGGCTGATCCCAAGGTCAGCCTGTGCAGACCAGTTTGTGGCCCGGCGCAGAGGTAGGCGCGACGTGGTGGGGCAGCTGGTGATGGTTGCGTCGGCTTGTTGCAGCTCAGGGTACAATAAACCCTACGGCTAGTGCAACGACTGGAGCAGCGCCCGCACTCCACGAACCGCCGCCCGCAGTAAACCTTTCGTACTCACCAGCGCGTTACCACTAGAAATGCGGCAGCCCTCAAGTGCCACGTGAGCTGCATCTGCGGCGGCGCCAACGTCACCTCCCTTCGCGTCGAGCATCATCAGCGCAGGGCCAGGTGGCAATGCACCCCAAGGGGCCCCACTAGCTGCCGCCCTCTTGGCCCGAGGTACCCTGAGTAAGCGCCTCCAGATATACGCGTCCCTCCACCCAGCACCACTACTGCTCGCTGGGTTCCGTGACCGCTGTTTACCGGGCAACACGACCACCGCGAGCGCAATTGCCGCCTCGGTGCATGTGGGCCCCACCGGGTAGGCCGGCGCCATCGTTGGCTGCAACTTCAGCGGCTGGCCTGCGCGGGTGCGGTATGGAAGACATGCTGGCTGGCCGCTGCGTGTTATCCTCAGACCATCTGCAATCCTTGCATCACAGCTGTGCACTGCTCTGGCAGAGGAACCGTGCAGCCAAGTCCACTCTGCGTGCATCACAAACCGCTCTTCATCCTACACAACAGCTGTCAGCCATGTCCAGCCCCATATTCCGCCCAATTTTGCAGCCGCCAACGCATCTGTGCCGCGGCCTGCTGGCAGCAACATGATGACTAGCAGCACTGGCAAGCCCTCGTCGCTGTGCTGCGCAAGTGTTAGCAAGCTTACCAGCACCGACCCCGCCCCCTGCCAGCAGGCCGCGTGATACCGAGACCCATGCGTCCTTGCCGGGATCCACATGCAGCAGACGGGACAGCGATGATAAGCGACATTCGCCATCCTGTCACACAGGCTCGTGTGCATGCTGGTGATTGCGGCTTCGCCTGGACTTGTGGACTGTTCGCATAAAGATTTTTGCGAGGCTGGTTGCCATATGCGCATGCAGGCATAGCGAATCCAGTTGCACATTGTCTGGAACTTCAATAAAGGTCTACTAGCCTGCGTGGCACGGCACACAGAAGTGCTCGTCCTGCTGAGATGAGCCACGCGCCGCCACTACGCTGAGCGGACTGGCCGGGCCCCTGCAACACGCGGCGATGGCAAGATCGGATACCGAAACAGCCCAAGAATGATGAACTAGACGACTCGCTACGGTGCTGTTGTTGCGCACGCCTACGCACAGAGACAAGCAGCCGATGCTGATGCTCCTGGTGATCCGATATCACCCGAGCGGTTCAAGTCTGTTGACGCACAAACATTTCTCAAATGCTGCACCCAAATCTAGTCCGTATCATCGTCACCCGTTCTACCGAGGGGCATTCTTATAAGCTGATGAGGGCCCAGGCTGGTTCGTTTTTGCAAAGAGCAGACGCTTGCGCCATTTGATAGCACGATACCGGTATACGAGGCCATCACCAACTACACTGCACCACCACATATCTAGTCGAGCGTTTCTTTCTTTAGTACCTCTGTGTGGGTCTTGGCCCGAGACTGCTGTGAGTGCAGGCACGCCCGCGAGGTCATGCACTGTGCACACGCCCTCGGGGGCGTGAATAGGGTATCCTATGGCCCCCGGCTGCAGCCATCGGCGGCCCGACAGGCGCCGCCTGGGCGGCAGGCCCGGGTTCCAACGGCGCACGACGCCGCACAAAGGGGGCCTGTGACTGCAACGGTGGTCGAAGCGCCCCTGCAGACAGTGGTGGACGAGGCCTACAACAAGCAGATGGCGGCGCAGGTGTGCGATGGGAGCAGCCGCTCTGCACCGCGTGCTGTCAGTAGCAGCATTGCGTTGCACTTTTCGTGCGCTGGGTGGTCTGTCTTTTCTGCACGTCGTGCGTGCACCCTCATGCGCAACATCACTCTTTTTTTTGCAGATGGGCTGGACCGAACCTTTCTGCTACCACTTTGACCGGTGCGTGGCTGCGTCATGCTGCGGTCCCCTCAGCACAACGCTGTGGTGGCAACTTACCGCTGCCACGCGTCCGTTTTACCACCCCAAGCACCTACGGTATTGCGGGCCTCCCTACCCTGCAGCCCGCTCCACCTTCCTACCTCTAGCCTCTGCAACGCCGAATCGCCCCAGGCGCTGAATGCCAAATTCCTCTCTCAACCCCTCCCTTCCAGGGGCCTCTATTTTCATGAGGTGTTCCCACGCCTGCTGTGCGGCACACAGCCACGAAACACGGACGAGGTGAGTGTGTGTGTGTATGTGTGTGCGTGTGTGGTCGCACACACGTATGTGTGTGTGTGTGTGTGTTAGGGAGGAGTGCGCAGTGTGTTTCCTCATGCCTGGCCCCACGCGCACTTGTGCCTTTAAACCTAGTGCTCATCTTCTGGCGCATGCCGCAAGCTCATGCCACCATGCACTCCTCCCGGCTTACACCCTGCTTACCTGGTTTCTCTGCGTGGGCGTGACCCTGCGCCTCCTTGCACCCCAATCACGACCCAAAGGTCACAGAACTTGTGAAGGGCCATGGTGTAGTGACGCTGGTGAATCTGCAGCAAGACAAGGACATAGCGCACTGGGGGTGAGGGGTCGAGGAGTTGCGCCAGAGGGTGTGCTGCAAGCCAACCTGGTCAGGGTGCTTACTCGCGCCTTGTGGTTGGCTTGCCAGAGCTGGGGCACCTGGCCCTGCATGAGCGGCACTGCGGCCGAGCCGCCCACACGCCCCGCCCCACCCCGTGGTGGTGCTCTCGCCAGGGTTGACTTTGGCGCCAACGCGGCGCGTGCCGCCGAGCTCGGGGTCGACATACGGCGCCCCTCCATAGTGGACTTTAGCGCAGACTCCCTGCGCCACCAGCTGCCCAAGGCGGTGCGCGAGGTGGCGGACGCCATGAAGAAGGCGGAGGCCAGCGGCGGGCGCGTGTACGTCCACTGCACTGCGGGGCTGGGCCGCGCGCCTGCGGTGTGCATCGCCTACCTCTACTGGTTCCAGGTGGGACGGGATGGGGGTGTGGGACCAGGGGTTGCTGGGGGTGCAGGGGTTGATGGGGTTGCGCGGGGTGCTGGGGGGGCTGCGGGAGAGTGGTGTGCATGGGCGCTGCTGCCTGCTCCGAAGAAGCGGGACCTCAGGCATGGGCCTGCGTGGTTTCCTCGTGCGCCGCACACCAGTTCATCAAGCAAGTACCCGCCCCTCCCGCTCTTGCACCCATTTTCGCAATCGACCCCCGCCCCCCTGTCACGGCCTCGCTGGCCCCAGGGCTTCAACCTGGACGACGCGTACGCCCACGTCACACGCATACGGCCCTGTGGGCCGCGCAGGGACTCCATCAGGGCCGCCACAGCCGGTGCGCGTCTGCCTAGGACGGCAGGCAGGCGAGGCGAGGCGCTGATTGCACACCAGCCGCGGCAAGGCCCACACAGCGCCTGCTGGTTGTCTGTTTGCCTGCGCTGCCGCGCGGTCACCCTTATCGTCACATCTGCCACATCTGCCCCAGGCAGAAGCAATGGGCCCAGCTCACTGTTCTGCTTGTTTCACCCTCTGGCTGCCCGTCCCCCCACCCCCTACCCCCACC
>NW_014012152.1:0-13816 GCF_000611645.1 Monoraphidium neglectum
GGGTGGGTTGGGGCCGCTGCCAGTGCTGGCTTTTGCAGCGCACATGTGAACCCGCAAAAGCGCGCTTGCAGAAAGCGGCAACAGCTTTGCATGTGTGCCAGCCGCCAGACGCACAGCGCCGTGCCCGGTCGGAAGGAGAAACGCATGGCTGTGCCTCGGCGTGCGGCGGCTTCCGCCCGACGCCACCTCACCTCGGGACGTGCTGCGCGCCGAGCACCATGATCACCGCGCGGCCGTTGCGGTCCAGTCCCTGGATAAGCACCTTGTTCTGCGCCAGCTCGTTGGCCACCTCGCAATCCAGGACACGCCCCTGGGGCGCGTACTGCGCACGCCACGCAGCATGCGCGGCGAGGTCGCGCGCGGCGCGCGCTGGCTCCCAGTCGCGGCCGGAGAGCCAACTGATGCGAGGCAGCGAGGTAGTGGGCGTGTGTGTGGTCGGACCGCGTGCAGATGGGCGGGGGTGGGACAATGAGGGGAGGGGAGGGCAGGGCGCGAACGCGCGAGCTGGCTGGTGCCTGTGATTGCGATGGCGGCCGGGCGAACGCCCACGGTCGCACACGCTCAGAGCTGAGCGTGTGCGGCAAAGCGGCTCAACCATGCTCCTTGCAGTGGCGGGCTTCAAATCCTGGAGCGCATCGCAAAACTTTCCACGTGTCCCCGTTCTCACCGCCTGACCTGCCCGGCCGTTAGCGGCTCCTCCCCGCCGACCCGCAGCAGGCGGTCCACCTCTGAGGCGTCATCAAGCAGGGCGCGCGTTGTGGCGATCACATCCGCAAGCTCTTGCTCGTTTGCAGGAGGCGGATTTGCGACCGGGGCCGCCTTCGCGGTTGAGAAGAAGCCCATTTATTGATGCGTCCCGATTGTCGAATGCACTAATTCACCTAAATACAGCTATGAATGGTTTGTGTTTAGGTCGGTCTGACGATGTGATGGGAGAAGCGCGTCGGCAAGAGTGATGGGGCCCGTCCGGCGGTTCTTAGTGCGGGTACCACAACAGGTCGGGCACACGATGTGCTTTGCAAATTCACCATTTATATCCTACCTAATAGCAAATTTCAACGCATCTACGCCGGTGTGCCCCCTCCAGTCTTGTCTGGCCCGATGCAGATGCATCGTGGCCAGCTGTCCTGCAAGCCGTGCAGTGTACCCGCCACCGTAATACGGCACCTGATCAGAGCACCACCACCCAAGCAGCCTGCCAAGATCGCCCCTAGCAACACCCCTAGAAGGTCCACTCTTGTACCGCCGAACCATCCCATCGCCACAATAGCGGCGGAACCAGGTCATGGCTCAGGTGCGGGTGCAACTAAGACATCGTTGAAATACAAGGATGACTGCCTCAATTTCGCAGGATAAGCAGGTCATCGTGCCGCACCGCTGTTTTCCCGCCATGATGCGCAAGACACCTGGCGACAAGGGTCCCTGCGTCGAACGGTCTGCCCCTCCACCACAGCAGCATGATTCAGGTGTGCTGAAGAGGTGTGCTGGAGCCTCAAGCACATGGTAGGTCATGCTATGCAATGATTGCAAACGCGCCTTAGGTACAGGCTGTACCAAGGTTCCCGTGACCACAGGCATCTGCGTGTCGGTAGTGGCCCGACAACTGACGCGTTGGTATACCTCATGAGGAAAAGCTTGTAATTTCTTTACCACAGGGATGACTGCGCCAGTCTCTGCCGGCATCTTTTGGAGCGGGTTGGTGCTCTTTGGCTTGGCGCACCTGCAGCATGGCCTAGGTTGCACTTGAAGTGGCGCACAATTTCCGCTATCTGGCATCCAACGTCATCAAACCGATGCGATTCCCTTGCCGTTTGGCGCCTTGCTGTGCTCAGGGCCCCTTCCGGCTGATCCGCTGACCACGACGACGTGTACTTTTTCAGCGATCTCTCGGAACGATTTCGTCGCTCAGATGAACCATCGACCACAAAATTGTATTTTCACCTCAAGTCAAGTTGAAGTCTACTACTTGCGACGTTCCTCACCCAACTTGGGACAATGAAATCTTTCCACAGCACACGGCGGCCTCATGAGACTGTGGCGTCCGCAAGGGGTCCTTTTAGATCGTTCCTAGTACCCTCATTACGCATGCTTGCCCGGCGTACCACCTGCGCGCACCCCGACAGCCGCAATGATGACAACAGTTGTCCAACGCCATCGCCGCCGGCCGCCGATCCTGAGGCCAAACTTAGCCGCTTCGGACGCCACTTCGGCGGGCGCTTCCGGCTCTCCGACCTGGTCTCCTCGGCGCCGCGCGTGCGCGTACGCACGAGCGCATCGCGGCAGCGCCACGAGCTGCTGGAACTGGCCGTTTTGAACGCGCGCCTCGCGGGCGGCGTGGAGCCCTGGGAGGCGCGCGCGCGGCTCGAGGTGCTGCGCAACCGCCGGCGCGCGTGGGACGCGGTCTACGACCTTGTCAGCGGCAGCGACGCTGCCGCGACGCTCGAGATGATCGAGAGCGCAGCTGAGCAGGTGGGGTCGCAGCCGCAGGTCGGGAGGCGCTATTTCTGCTCTGGACCAGCTTGTTCTGGTTGGCTGATAGAGCGTCAGGCAGCTTGCAAGGGGGCCTGAGGCCATGTGCTTGACATAACGCTGACCTGTAGCGGCACAACACAAACATTCGTGCAAGTCGGGGCACTTTTCCGCATGCTGGCACGCAACCCGCTTTATGTGCGTACACCAGGTGGACGCCCTGCTTTCTGAAAATGAGGCCGGCCGCACCTCCGTGAGAGAGCTGCGCACCCAGCTGTCCGCGCTGCAGCGACAGGTGCAAGAAGCCGGCGAGAAGCTGGCCGCGACGCAGGCGCGCGTGGACGGCAACCTGCAGCGCGTGGAGGCCCTCAAGCGTGAGGCGGCTACGCTTGAGCGAGCGCGCGCAGCAGCCAGCGCCCCTGCGGCCGCAGCCCCCGCCGCCGCCGTAGCCACGGCCCCGAGGGCAAAGCCAGGGCCGCCACCGTCCGCGGCTGCGGCGGTCACGGCGCTTGCGGCGGCACGGCGGCGCTCAAGGGGGCTGTGCGCGAGCCTGGATGCGGAGCCGGACCTGAAGAACCACTGGTACCCCTGCGAGTTCAGTTCCCGCCTCACAAAAGACACCATGGTCCCCTTTGACCTGTTCGACGAGCCCTGGGTGGTGTTCAGGGACGAGGCGGGGCGGCCCGCCTGCATCCGCGACGAGTGCGCGCACAGGGCGTGCCCGCTCAGCGCGGGGCGCGCGGTCGGCGGGCAGGTGCGCAGTTGGGCACTGGCGGCGTGGGGCCTCAGTGCCTGCTAACTCCTGCACGCGTGGTGGCATGGCAGCAGCCTCAAAAGGGGAGTTGTAGGTTCTATCGGCAGCCTCACTGCGACTTTACGCCCCCACACTGCTGCAGTGATTGTTGCAGAGCTCATGCAATCGCGGCTGAACGACCGTGCTTGCAGGCAGCCCAAGGGTTTGGATTGAACACCCCCCTGCCCACATCCACGCATGCGATGCCTAACTCCCCCCTTCCGCCTGTGCAGTTGGAGTGCCCCTATCACGGGTGGCGCTTCAACGGCTCTGGTGGCTGCACGGCCATGCCCTCCACCATCCACTGCCGTGGCGTGCGCGTGGCGGCGCTGCCATGCGTCGAGAGGGACGGCTTTGTGTGGGTCTGGCCGGGGGAGGGGGAGCCCGGGGAGGTGCGTGGACCAGAATTTAATTGCAGGGAGAAAAGCTGCCAATTTTGTGATTGCCTGGCAGAGCATAAAGGGTGCCTTTTTTTTCGCAGACGATTCTTGCCCGGCCTGGGCCCCGGCTGGGGAAAGCATTGTGGGGAGTTTCGGTTGTCGCGCCGCAACGCGCTTCCGCCAGGGCAAACATCTTGGGTTGCACGTTGCGCATCTGGGGGCAGCGGCCATTGCATAAGATGACTGCCGGCCTCACTCCAGGAAGACACAACACCCATTTATTCTCCAGCGAACCTTGACCCGTCAACCTCGCTGTCCCATGTGATGTGTACCTGCCAGGTCCCTTGCACCGCGCTGCCGCCACCGGGGTACCAGGTGCACGCGGAGATTGAGATGAGCGTCCCAGTGGAGCACGGTGAGTGGGGGGCACCCGATGGGCGGACAGGACAGCCGGCTCCTGCATCTTCAGGCAGGCAGGAGGCCGACATCCATGCGCCCTTGACCGTGCTAGGCGCTGCACACGGTGGTTGAATGCATGCATGCGCCCCACGGTGGGGCGCATTGCTGCGGCAGCATACCCGTGCAAGTTCGCTGTCCGCCAGCTCTGCACCCGGGTGCACAGCTTAACCAGCACAGCCCTCAAACCCTAATTTCACCCTGAACCATTCACGCCTGGCCTACTGCTGCCCTCATTCTCAACCAACAGGCCTGCTCGTGGAAAACCTGCTGGACCTAGCCCATGCGCCCTTCACTCACACCTCCACCTTTGCCAAGGGCTGGCCAGTGCCGGCACAGGTCAAGTTCAACGCCGCGCAGCTGCTGTCGGGGGCTTGGGACCCCTACCCCATCGACATGGCCTTCCACCCTCCCTGCATGGTGGGTGGGCTGTGCACAGAGGTTGCATCACGCCGACTAGCAACCCCGGCGCGCTTCGCCGCTTCCCCACTGTGTTTCTTGATCAACATGACTGCTTGGGTGCGGAGGGTTGCGGCTGACGACGCATTCCCCGCCGCACCCCTGGCAACAACTGCTGCAGACCGTGAGCCGCATCGGCCTGGCGCAGCCTGGCAGGATCATGCGCGGCGTCAGTGCAGACCAGTGCGAGCGCCACCTGCACCAGCTGCACGTATGCATGCCTTCCAAGAAGGGGCAGACGCGCTTGCTCTACCGCATGAGCATGGACTTCATGGGCTGGGTGCGGCATGTGCCAGGAATTGACAGGCTCTGGAAGTCTGTCGCCGCACAGGTATGTGGTCGTGGCAGACAGCTTTGGGTACTACTTGGCCCCCGGTCTGGGTTCACAGAGGAAGAAGCAGCACCTCCAAAGCCAACAGCATTGCCGATCATTAATTAGCCATCAGCTATGTGTGTGCTTGATCATGGGGGCGAGGTTGAATCTCCCAGGTTGGCAGCTTTCTGCTTCGTGTGAGCAAAGCGCAATGAAAATGCAGATTGCACCCCAATTCAGGATTACGCCACAAAATGGCGGTCATTCATTCGATGAAACAACAACTTGGCCCAGCGTTCAACCCATTAGCACCTGCACTGGCGCTGTTTTGCACGCTGCATGATCCACCTGCAGGTCCTGGGAGAGGACCTAGTGCTTGTGGCGGGGCAGCAGGACAGGCTGCAGCGGGGCGGGAACACCTGGCAGACTCCGGTGTCCTACGACAAGGTGGGTGCCGTGCTGCCTGTGTGTGTGTGATTGACAGGGAGTGTGTGTGTGCGAGCGTGCATGCGTGCGTGCGTGCGTCTGTGTGTGTGTGTGTGTGTGTGTGTGTGTGTGTGTGTGTGTGTGTGTGTGTGTGTGTGTGTGTGTGTGTGTGTGTGTGTGTTGTTGAGGGAGGCGGGGTGAGCCTGTGGCGGACATAGGCGACCTGGCAGGGTTTGAATACGCGGGCCCGCTCGATGCTGGCAGCTGCTGGACTGGACCAGATTGGATTGAGGTCCGTTGAAAGAGGAGCTGGTTGTGCTGATCAGGGTTTCTTGGGGTGGGAGTTCTGCCTCTCCATCGGTTCTGTCCCGGGTAATGTTACATTCGCATTGATGTGGGAACAACTGGAAGCTTGTAAGAGCGCCTCTCGGGCTCGACAGAGTTCCCAGCCAACCCCCGCACCGCACTTCAAACACTGTAGATCGGCGTCCGCTACCGCCGCTGGCGCAATGCCGTCGCAGCAGGCGAGTACCCAGATGGCTGCGCGCACACTCGGGCCCCCGAGCCCCCTACCTCAATTGACAACTTAAAGACCGCCACGGCACCGTCGACGACGACGTCACCGGCGGCCAGCAGCGAGGTCGCGCGTGGAACAGCTGCACATGCGGGCCTGGACATGTTGATGGAGGGCGTGGCTGAGGGTTTTGCTGACGATATAGAGCTGGCGGCGCGGCGCATCGAGGCAGAGCAGTCAGCGGCCCGCCTCTCGCGCCAGAGCGGGGCTGGCCAATGAGCCTGGCAGTGACCCAGTGACTGAGCAGGTGGTGTACACTGTGCAAGGGCTGGCGCGAGTCTTGAGCGGGTTGAACGACGGTGCAGGACACACAGCTGGATATGCCGCCTGACTGATCGTACAACAAGCCAACCTGCCCCGGGTAAAAGCTCAAATACTGCACGATCTGCCTCCCAGGCAGTGAGGACCCACAACAGACAGTGACTGGAACAAAGTCTCAGCGCCATGCAACTGTTGCAGTCGTTCCTGCTAGTCCACCAATGGCTCAAGCCGGTGTTGCACCAAATGCAATAATGTGGATCAAGTTGGTGCAAAATGTGGCAAGATGTTCATTGGCCCGCGTGTCCCTGAGGTCCTTGGTGTCAACGTGAGGATCGCCGTCTTTTTTTCCACATCATGATTGTGCCCATGTTGCCGCAGATGAGCGGCCATTGCCTTGACTAACCCCCCAAGAGCTCACATGGAGCCAGTGACGCTGCATGGGTGACGGGCACCCTTGTGCCCTCATGTTCCACCCCACCCAAGATGTGCGGTTGATCAGATGTTCATTAACGACGCATAGGAGCGCCGTCCACCGCACTTTCAAGCTGCAAAGGCACTGAGCCCTGTCAACATCAATTATGATCTACCGGACCGCGTGGCCGGTCGTGCTTCTGGCTATCCTGTTGCAATGCTCAGTGGTGTGCCCGATGCGCGGCTTCCCGGAGAGGTCGTCCTTGGCTGAACTCCATGCTGACGCTTTCCCGCGGTGAGCACGGGGTTCTCAACGCTTGCATCAATGGATGACAACGGATCATTTCCGTGCAATGAGGGCTGCTAGGAAACGCGGGGCTCTTCAAGGGCAGGATGAGCGACGTGCGTGGTGCGCACGCTGCTCGTGCTGGCTGTGCGGCTACTGTGAGCATGCACCACGATTCTGCACGACGTCCATTCCTGCCACACCACTCCGCGCCGATGTTGGTGCGACAGGCCTGCTCACACCGAGTATGCTAAGATGTGCCGCTGGCTGGCGCACGTGTCGGAGTGGGGCACGCTCTCCACAGTGGACGCGGCCACAGGCACCCCCTATGGCGGTGTCGTCAGCGTTAGCGACGGCGCCGCAGACAACCCCACGGGCCGCCTGCTGTTCTACCTCACGCCGTGAGCAGTGATAGAGATACCTGAGTGATGGCAGGCCCAATGGTGTCCTGCTTCACCTTCAGCTATTGCACTCAACGAGCAGCTGCAGGTGTGCGTGTTCTGGCAGCGCCACTGGGTGCCACCTCGCTTGCATATACTGCCCTGCTTAATCCTTTTGCAGGATGGACAAAACCACGCAGAACCTGGCAGCCACCCCTGAGGGCCGCAGCGCATTGGTGCTGGCAGAGGTGCAGAAGCTGCCAGGTGGCTGTGGGGGCGAGGACCCAGAGGACCCTCGATGTGCCAAGGTGCGAGATAGGGGCCCCACGCACCGAAAGACGGAGTCCCTAGAGGGTGTCCAACCCTCGGATTGTGTATGAACTACTGTTCCTCGGGAAGGTGGTGGTGACTAATGGCAAGCCATGATGTGGTCGTGTCACACCAGACTTGACGCATCGTCAGCGTTTTTGCATCCTGACATACTGGGTGAGCGCTGATAATATGTGAGCGCCATCTCCTTCGCCCTCACCCCTATCTATCGAACGTGCAACGAAAACTGCGCAGGTGACTGTGATTGGCAGCACGCGGCCTGTGCCTCCTGAGGGCGTGGACCAGGCCATGGGCATGCTGGTGGCGCGACACCCCGTCATGGGTGCGCTGGGGGCAGCAACGTGGCGGCAGGGTGCAGAGGAGTGTCTGGGCGTGCTGTGTTGTGAAAAGCCATATTGTCATTTGCGGCGTGCGCGGACTGCCCCAAACGCCTCGTCCCCCCTCTCTTCATTCATGCGCCCACTCCTTCCATGTCCAAATCGTGATTGTTGACCCAGCCGACTGGCCAGCAGACCATGGCTTCCAAGTATATGAATTGCATATCAAGGAATTGCATCTGCTGGACTTCTTTGGTGGGTTTGAGGCGCCTTGGGGCACTGCACTCAAATCGTGCAACAAGGCGGCGCAACAGGCGCTGGCCACCCAGCTCAAGTCCCATGCGCCCTTCACCCATGCATCGACGCCAGCGATACATAAATCATATCACAGTTTTGCGGTTGACACATCAATCCTTTCCTCTGTTGCCACTGACAAATCTCTTGATCCCAACTCCATCCTACACCAGGCGGCCTGCACATCGTGTCCGCGGAGGACTACTTCGCAGCGGACCTTGCGCCGGCGCCCTCGACTGCGGCAGCAGCGGCATGAGTGCTTGAGAGGTTGCGATAGTCTGTGCGGGACATCGTTGTTGACAGTTGAGCGCCCTCTTGTGGACATCATTTGTTGTCATGGGCAGGGCGCCTCAGCCTTGCGGCCCGCCTCATACCCTCCCTCCTCCCCTTTGCTGCTGCTGCTGCTGCTGCTGCTGCTGCTGCTGCTGCTGCTGCTGTACATCAGAAGTGTCCACTTTTTCTGCTTTCTTGAGTTGGTGATGTTGGTTTTCTCACTGCGTATAAAATGAAATTGCAGGAGTAAGCCAGACATGTTTGAGAATCCTGTGAGACAAAGGTGGCTGGCGATTACGGGGTTGAGGTTTGGGGGAAATTCAAGCACGTGGCTGGCGCGTGCTGGATGCTTGGCCAATCGATATGCATCCTGCTGTCTCGTGCTGACCCCAGCCAAGGGGGCTCCTGGTTGCGATGTTGCATTGCTTGCGACACAGTTAATGCATGCGCTGGGCGTCTTCGGTGCGCGGGGCGCTCCGGCACCGCACGAGCGCGACCGTGCAGCGTGGTGGCGGCGCCGCAATAGTGGCCACTCAGTTCACGCATGCACTCTGCGCCCCACAACTCAGACCCCAAGCCAGCACTGGTCCTTTCCGCCGCCAGCACCACCCTCCAATTAATTGCCGGTTGGCTTGAATCATCCTGTCACGTGTGCAGACGGACTGCTTGTTCTCACTGCAGGGGACTGCTACGCAGCGTTAGCCGTGCGCGAGGGCCTGGGCACAGCCGCGGCTGCACAAATGCAAGCGCGATATTTGCGGTTGCGTGCTTGCACGCGCAAATGTTGGCACCATTCTAGGCAGGGCGTACCCAACTCCCCCCCTGGTTCTTCTGTTGTACACAACGACCTGATAAATGCAACAGTCATGAGTCGGATACCTCGGTGCTGATGACGCAGACAGCCTTAGCGCAGGCCCTATTGTGTGGGTTTGGGCGCAGCCACTGTAACAGGAAAAATGACCAACAGGATGCTGAGTGGGCAAGCACCCCCTCTAGCCCGCCGCAGCCAGCCTTTGATGCGGGTTGTACGTTGTGGGTGGTGGTGAGCGGCAGTGGGGGCCCAGCCTGTGCAATCCGAGGCAGCTTTGACCCAGCCTCGGAGGTTCGATTGCTCAATTGCGACTCGGATGACCCGACAACCTCCAAGATCGTGTAATTTTAGATTCAATTATGCAATAGAAACAGAGCGACATGGCGTGCCTGCGAAGCTGCGGGGGTGGTCACGACCCGTTGGCGCTCCGATTGGAGGCGGAGAGCCTTCTGAATGCCGGCCACTATGAAGACGCTATGCAGGCTTGCCGGCTGGGCATGGCCGCAGTCGCAAACCCGCACAAGCGGTGCGTCCAAGGCTGCGACAGCCGTGCCGCACCCTCCACTAGGGACCGCCGAGTGCGCGTGCACACACAACATGATCGGGGAAGCGCAGCCAACCCACACCACCCCGCACGCCGCGAATTGCAATCCCAACCTGCACGCGCCGTGTGTCGCAGGGACGCCTTGTTCCTCGGACTCTGCGACACCATCGCGCTGCGCGCAGCCGAGCGCGGCGACCTGGCCGTGGGGTTTTCAGGGCGGGAGCTGCTGGTGCGGCCAGCAGACCCTTCAGAGGCGTGGCTGGGGCTTCCGGCGCCGCCCGGAAATAACGACATGGCGCCCCCCACCCCTGGCCTGCTTACGGCCCCGACGGCGGGCGGAGGGGCGTGGGTGGGCGGCTGTGGTCCGGGCGCACCTTCCGCGCAGCTCCTCAGCTTCAGGAGTCTGGAGGACGCGCTCGAGGCGGCGGCGGATGGTGACGTCATCACGTTGATGCCGGGGACCCACAACGTGCGCTGCGGCGGCGGCCTCGCGCTGGCCCGCCGTGTGCTTATACGCGGCAGCCAGGGGCGCACGTGGGACACCAGCGGGGGTGTTACAGGCGGGGGGCAGCTTGCGGCGGTCGTCGACTACCGAGGCAACAGCCCCTTGTTCCGTATTTCCAGGTGCGCCTTTCCTCTGTCCTCTCATGGCCAGCCGCGATCCCCCGACGTATTTTCCCCTCCTTTCAAGTCCTCAGAAGCACGCTCACTGTGCAGCTCCAGGGCAGCACCCTTTCCTTTCTGGGGTTGACCACCGGCAGGGAGGACTCTTTTTGCAGCTCCTTCTAGCCTCCACACCAGGGCTCCCACCGCCTTGGCTGATCAACGTCATCACCTCCAAAACACACGCACGCTTCAAGCAGATCATGTGTTTTGGCTGGGTTTGAGGTGGACATGGTCGGCTTTGCGCCGTCCGTGCTGATCGGGGGCCCTGCCGCCGTCGCGCCGCTGCTGCAAGGGCTGAGGGTGGGCTGCAGCGGCGACGACGCGGTAGACGTCGCCGGGGACGCGCGGCCGCTGCTAGTCGGCTGCACGCTGATGGTACGCTACGGGAAGGAGGATTCAGTGCACGCTGCTTGCCGCTCGACGAGGCTTGGCAGAAGACGTGCGTTGTGCAAACCTGTGTTGTGGCTAGTGAATGGGCGGATACACGCCGAGCTTAAGGCCTCTGTCACTCTCGCAACATTTCGGACCCAGAATTTTTGAAGTGACAAACGCTCGCACACAACCAATGCAATGTGCAGGCGCGCAAGGTGGGCCTACGCGCGTATGAGCGCGCCCGGCCGTCGCTGCGCCACATCACCCTCAGCTCGTGCGGCGCACAGGGTCTTCTGCTGCAAGAGCGCGCCGCCGCGGCCCTGGACCGCTGCACGATCAGCGGCTGCGGCGAGGAGGGCGCCGTCGCGGCCGGTGAGGCGCAGGCCGAGCTGGCCGGTTGTGTGGTCGAGCGCTGCGGCGGCCCTGCGGTTGACGCGAGCGGGCAGGCATACGTAAGGCTGACGGGCTGCGACCTGCGCGGGTGCGTGGGCGGCCTGTGGATGTGGGACGCCGCTGTCGCGCACGTGGAGGGCACGCGCGTCGCGTCGGACGGCAGCTACGCGGTCCTGATGGACAGCCGCGCCAGCAGCACCTCTGGGGGCGGCAACCACGTGGACGGCCTCGCGTTCGTGGCAGAGGCAGACGGCGCCCCCGCGCCCTGCAAGCTGGCCGCCGCTGCGGCTGCTGCGGCGGCGGCGTCGTCCGCCGCGCGCGACGGCGCCGCGGCAGACGGCGAGTGGAGGGAGGGCCGCGGCAAGGGGGCCGGCGCGGGCGGCGGCGCGGCGGGGGCGTGCTTGGTGCAGGCCGGCATGCTGCCGCCAGACGCGAGGGCCGCAGCAGCGGCGTTTCCGCCGGAGGTGGAGCCGTTCGTTTTCAAGCCTTCCCCGTTCAGGGTGTAGGTGTTAGCTTTTGATGCAGCTGCGCACATCTGAGCTTGTCTGGGGTGAGATCAGGGTTGTTGGTATCACTCGTGACGATCTGTTAAGCATCCTGAGAGATTACATAAGAGCAAAAGTTGTGGCTTGTGCCGATGCACGAGCCTCGCCCGAGCGCGTCTGGCGCCTGCACGGCGCCGCGCTGCACGGGGTTGCGATTGGGTTGCGCCCGCCGACGGACCAGGCCGCTTTGCGCGGCCCAACGAGTGGTTGTACCTTCTTAATGAGTGCAAGTCCCCTTTGCAAGACACAATGAGTGCGCTTCGGGACAAAACCGTTTGATGGTGGGCACCGCCCCCAATTAGCGAGGGCAGAAGGTGAAGGGAGGGCGGTGAAGGCGACGCCGTCCCGGGACAGCCGCATCGACCCGGCGGCCGGCCGTATCAGATCATACGTCCAGCTCGGCCAGCGTGAGCCTGCTGCCGTACTCCTCTATGAGCTGCCGCCGGGGCGCCACCTTGTCGCCCATCAGCAGCGTGAAGGTGTGGCTGGCCTCGGCCGCGTCGTCCATCGTCAGGCGCCGCAGCAGCCTGGCGGACGGCGCGGGAGGGGAAGTAGTTGGATTGTTGAGGTCGGGATTATGAAGGAGGGGTTGGGAAGGTGCGACAATCATGCGGGGGTTCAAGAATCAAGGATTGAATGCAAGAAGCACAGATTGTGGAGGCTCTGAGATTCCAGGTCTGCGCAGTCATACCGCCCGCATCAGAATGGCGCCCCTCAGGCCAGTTCTAGCCGGATCCCCCACACGAACACGCGGCCCCCGCCGCGCAGCCGCCGCGCACGCACCTGCTGGCAGGGTTGAGGGTCGTGTCCCAGAGCTGCGTCGGCATCATCTCCCCCAGCCCCTTGAAACGCGTCACGGTGGGGGCGGCCCCGCCGCCCTTGGACGCCTCCGCCATCATCGCCTTCATCTCGGCGTCACCATAGGCCCACTTGGGGCCGCTGGAGCGCCCGCCGGCCTCGAGCCTGAGTGCGAGCACGCAGTTTATTTGGCCGAGGAGTCAGCTGTGAAATCTTGGGGCCGCGGACTGGACGGCTTGGGGGCGACGGCCGAGGCGCAAACCCAAGGAAAACCGGGGGCGGGGGCCGCAGGTGGCGAGGGCGGCGCGGGGGGTGCAAGGCAGGCAGGGGGGGGCTGTGGGCGGGGGGGCCCCGTGGTGGCCCCACCTGTAGAGGGGCGGCACTGCCACGTAGACTCGGCCCTGCTCAAACAGCTCCCGCCGGTACCTGGCGAAAAGACGGCCACACAGTGAGGTTGGGTGGGCAATCAGCAAAGCGTGGCGGGTGTGGATGGGGGGTGGAAGATCAAACACGAGAGCGGGGTGGTTGGGAGGGAGGCGCCCGCGGTGTGGTGGCGGCGGGGAGCCTGGGCTCGGACCAGGCGGCAGCCCGCAGCCTGCGGCCGGCGGTGGGGACTGATGGCCCTCCTGCGAGCGCAGCGGCCCCGTGTGCGCACACTTGAGCATGCACGTGTGCTGTGCTGTGCTGTGCTATGTGTGCGCTCTCACCGGAAGAGGAAGGTGAGCAGCAGCGTGCGGATGTGGGCGCCGTCCACGTCAGCGTCGGTCAGCAGGACGATCTTGCCGTACCTTTGGGGGTTGGGGTTAGGTGCGTTGGGCGGGTGGGAAAGGTGTCAGGCGGCTGCAAGGGTTGCTGGAGCGCCCTTTGCGCAGGGAACCTCCAGGCCAGTCGGCCAGTCTGTGCTCAGGAGCCCCCACTCTGGGTGCGACCCGTCCCGCACCACCGGCCAAAACGCTGCCGCCGCAGCCGGGCCGACGGCCCCCTCGGCGCAGGCGCACACGCGCCGCGTCGACGCACACGCGCGCCCCAACACCCACCGCAGCCCCTTCAAGACGTCGCCGCCCGCCGCCGCGCCCCCCGCCCCCGCCGCGACCCCCGCGTCCTCGTCCGCAGAACCCTGCCCGCTGCCGCCGCCGCCGCGCCCCGCGCCGCCGGCCGCCCCCTTGGCGTCGCCCTTGGCGCCCAGGCCCAGGGCCACAATGAGGGCCGCCAGCTCAGCGTTTTTGTAGAGGGCTGCGTCGTCCTTTCGCTCCACATTGAGGATC